>NW_027332457.1:600000-900000 GCF_002575655.3 Aegilops tauschii subsp. strangulata | reverse complement strand
TGCATACCACCATGCAGGCGCCTCCCGAGCCTTGGTTCCAATGTTGTCGATGGTGTCGAAACTCTCAGGCTCAAGGGTGGCGATCAAGCGTGGCCACAGGTGTGGCTACAACTGCACGTGCACAAGTAAAGCGGTACAGAAGGCCCCACTTTTGTACACCGACGGGATCCCCCGGGCCTGGGCCACACATAAGCACGGAGCATTGTTGGGACAGGCCCAGAACAGTGCGCGGGCACGCGTGGCAGAGTCTTGACTGCGGTAACCGCTTCGCCAGTTGCGCTTCCCCACGCCCCATGTTGAATGCGTGACCTGGGGGTCGTGCATGGGATGACCGCGGCATGCTTGCGTCATCCCGCGGTGAAGAGTAAAGAGGCGGCTTGCATCTTCCCTATAAAAGAGGTAAAAACTGCAGGGCCGCTGCTCATTTATTCTCCCCGCCTGGGAACCGTCGTTCCACGTTTCCCACTACGCCCGCCCCTTTCCCCACGTACGCCGCATGCACGGCGTGGTGTAGGTGATAGACACACGGGATGTGGGAAGGTGTGCTATGGCCGATACTCATGCGCCTTTGATTGGGCGGGGAGGGCGGTTGATGACCTTGCTGGTTGGCAACTAAATGAGCCAGACTTGAACGGGCTCTCCAGAGGCGTAGAGCCAGTCTTTAGCCTTCTCCGCTTGGCTATAAAAAAAGGGACTCAGGAGGAGGAGGAGAGGCATCTTCTCGCGTCTTCCCTTCGCCTCCATTCTCCATCCACTGCCATGGCGAGAGGGCGTGGCCGCGGCCGTTCTTCGGCGGAGGCGACCAGGTCTTCCTCCCGCCAAAGAGCCACGGTGGTCAAGGAAGAGCCAGCTGCCCAAGGCGAAGGCCACACCCGAGGTGGAGGTGCCGGACGGGGCAACGGTCGGCGAGGCGGTTGAGGCAGAGGCGGGCGCGGCAGGGGGACACCCGCGTCGTTGCCATCTCCGCCATCGTCTCCTTCTTCTTCGTTGAGCGGCCATGTCAGGGACACGGCGCTGGAGTTCATCCTGCAACTGCGCGAGTTGCCGCATAGCCACCTTTGCTTTCCGAGGCGTTTGCGAGTGTGCTAGAGATTGACCAGCCATAGAGGTTGAGGCTCCACATGAAGGGTGTTGCAATGGCGACATGTGGGTGAACACAGGGTTCCCCGTACCTCATGTGGTGCTCCTTCGTCGGGGTTGGAAAACCTTCGCATGTGCCCATTTCTTGAGGAAGGGGCACGTTCTCTACTTCAAGTTAGTGGAGAGCGACCTGCTCTCCGTCAAGATCTTCGGGCGCTCGGGACACAGGTTAGGGTGTGCGCGGAGAGCTCGACCGATGACGAGAGCTCCTACTCGAGCGATGGCGACGAGGAGGGGACCGGTGGGGAGGACGAGGGGGACGGGTCCGACTAAACATCGGACACCGCGTCCCTAGACGATGCTGGCAGCAGCACCATCTGCACCTGGCCTTCTCCCCGGCAGAGTGGTTTGCCGGGGAGGGGTAGCTCTTGGCGGCAGCTCCTTGAGCCAGCTCCTTGAACTTCTCGGGGCCGTTGCTCCTGGCGGCTGGCGCTGGAGGGCCGGAGAAGATGAAGAAGGCGGGTGGCGGGCTGTCAAGTCGGAGTACGATGGCACCAATGCCTTCGTCGCGTATTGGCGGCTCGCTGCCTCATCTCCAGCTTCTTCCCCCGCACCATCATCACCAGCCTTCTTCTGGGCGGCCGCCGGGACGTTCTCTTGGTGTCTTCTGCTGCTCGTACCTCGCCTAGGCACTCCTTTTGCCCTCCTGCTTATCCTGATCCACTGCCTTAGGAGAGGGACAAGAAAGGGATTATGGGCAACTTAACTTTTTTTAGATCTTAAGCCTGCGGGCACTTGTCGAATTTTGACCTTGTAACCCCTTGCTCATGTTTACATTCCGTATGAATTGTACCTGTTTAATCAACGCATTAATGAAAAGGGGTGCTTGCCAGGTTCTTTTGTGTGTGAGCGAGGCCCACACCAAGGAGTGAGTCCTTGTTATTTTAAGCAAACAATGTCACCCAACAACAAACCTTGCTGTCCTCCCGCTTTATAGCCCGACCACACTCATGCCATTGGCGGAGATAGGGGCAAAGCAGGATTAGGCTCCTCACTCGTCCCCTTTCTACCGCGACTACAACCAAGTCCCGGCCCAAAGGAGAGTCCTTGGGAATAGGAAGGAGGGAGCACGGTGGCCTAGGGGTGAACGAAGTCCCATACGTTTAAGCTTCATACAGAAGTGCACAACAGGGGACAAAAGACTTATCTGAATCTGCAGCCCCCGGCAACCTTGGCTCGCTGCGGTCGGGGTGTCGGTTGATAACCCACAAGTATAGGGGATCAATTGTAGCCTCTATTGATAAGTAAGAGTGTCGAACCCAACGAGGAGCTAAAGGTAGAACAAATATTCCCTCAAGTTTTATCGACCACCGATACAACTCTATGCACGCTTGACGTTCGCTTTACCTAGAACAAGTATAAAACTAGAAGTACTTTGTAGGTGTTGTTGGATAGGTTTGAAAGAATATAAAGAGCACGTAAATAAAAACTAGGGGCTTTTTAGGTAAAGAAGCAATAAATTTAGTATAGCGAGTGTGGAAAAGTGGTGGTAGGAGTTGCGAAATTGTCCCTAAGCAATTGACTACTTTACTAGATCGCTAGCAAGTTTTATATGGGAGAGGCCACTGCTAGCATGTCATCACTGAAATGGAATTCTATGCACTTATGATTGGAACTATTAGCAAGCATCCGCAACTACTAACGTTCATTAAGGTAAAACCCAACCATAGCATTGAGATATATTGGTCCCCCTTCAATCCCGTATGCATCAATTTCTATGCTAGGTTGAAGCTTCTGTCACTCTTGCCCCCCAATACATAGTCCTATCAACAAACAACTAACCCTATGGTGTGATCCACACACGCACTCATATGATGGGCACCAAAGGACAGCAACATAACCACAAGCAAATTAAACCAATCATAGAAATTCACCAATTACCGACAGTACAACGAAAATCTTCTCAGACATCATAGGATGGCAACACATCATTGGAAAATAATATGAAGCATAAAGCACCATGTTCAAGTAGAGGGTACAACGGGTTGCGGGAGAGTGGACCGCTGTAGATAGATGGGGGAAGGTGATGAAGATGTTGGTGAAGATGACGGAGGTGTTGGTGTAGATTGCGGTGACGATGATGGCCCCGGCGGCGTTCCGGTGCCACCGGGAGAGAGGGGGAGATAGCCCCCTTCTTCTTCTTCTTCTTCTTCTTCCTTGACCTTCTCCCTAGATGGGAGAAGGGTTTCCCCTCTGGTCCCTGCCTTCCATGGCTTGGGAGGGGCGAGAGCCCCTCCGAGATTGGATCTGTCTCTCTGTCTCTCTCTGTTTCTGCGTTCCTGATTCTGCCCTTTCACCGTTTCTTATATGCCCGGAGATCCTTAACTCCGATTGGGCTGAAATTTGGACACGATTTTTATCCGGATATTGGCTTTCTTGCGGCGAAAGAAGGGCACCAACCGCCTTACCGGGTGGCCACAAGGGCCTAGGGCGCGCCCCTCACCCTTGTGGGCCCCTCGGGCATCGCCTCGCGTTGATTCCACTTCCCAGAATTCACATATATTCCTAAAATATTCTCCGTCAGTTTTTATCCTGTTTGGATTTTCTGCGAAACAAAAAACATGCAACAAACAGGAACTGGCACTGGGCACTGGATCAATATCTTAGTCCCAAAAATAGTATAAAAAGTTGCCAAAAGTATGTAAAAGTTGTAGAATCTTGCCATGGATAAATAAAAAATTATAGATACGACGGAGACGTATTAGCATCCCCAAGCTTAATTTTTGCCCGTCCTCGAATAGGTAAATAATAAAAAAGATAATTTTTGATGTGGAATGCTACCTAGCATAATCTTGATCATGTAATCTAATAATGGCATGAATATTAAGACACGAGTGATTCAAAGCAATAGTCTATCATTTGATATTAAGACAATAATACTTCAAGCATACTAATAAAGTAATCATGTATTCTCAAAATAACATGGCCAAAGAAAGTTCATCCCTACAAAAGCATACTAATTGTTTCGTACTTTAGTATTCTCAAACTTTTTCAACCTTCACGCAATACATGAGCGTGAGCCATGGACATAGCACTATAGGTGGAATAGAATATGATGATGGAGGTTGTGTGGAGAATAAAAAAAAGGGAGAAAGTCTCCCATCGACGCGGCTAATCAACGGGCTATGGAGATGCCCATCAATTGATGTCAATGCGAGGAGTAGGGATTTCCATGTAACGGATGCACTAGAGCTATAAGTGTATGAAAGCTCAAACTGAAACTAAGTGGGTGTGCATCCAACTTGCTTGCTCATGAAGACCTAGGGCATTTGAGGAAACCCATCGTTGGAATATAGAAGCCAAGTTCTATAATGAAAATTCCCACTAGTATATGAAAGTGATAACTCAAGAGACTCTCTATATGAAGAACATGGTGCTACTATGAAGCACAAGTGTGGTAAAGGGATAGTAACATTTTCCCTTCTCTCTTTTCTCTCATTTTTTATTTGTTTTCTCTTTTTTTGAGGTTTCTCTGGCCTCTCTCTTTTTTGGGGGGGCTTCTTGGGCCACTTTTATTTTGATAACCTCACATGGGACAATGCTCTAATAATGATGATCATCACACTTTTATTTACTTACAACTCAATATTACAACTCGATACTAGAACAAAGATATGACTCTATATGAATGCCTCTGGCGGTGTACCGGGATGTGCAATGATCTAGCGTAGCAATGACATCAAAAAATGGACAAGCCATGAAAACATCATGCTAGCTATCTTACGATCATGCAAAGGAATATGACAATAAATGCTCAAGTCATGTATATGATGATGATGGAAGTTGCATGGCAATATATCTCGGAATGGCTATGGAAATGCCATGATAGGTGGGTATGGTGGCTGTTTTGAGGAAGATATAAGGAGGCTTATGTGTGATAGAGTGTATCGTATCACGGGGTTTGGATGCACCGGCGAAGTTTGCACCAACTCTCCAGGTGAGAAAGGGCAATGCACGGTACCAAAGAGGCTAGCAATGATGGAAGGGTGAGAGTGCGTATAATCCATGGACTCAACATTAGTCATAAAGAACTCACATACTTATTGCAGAAATCTATTAGTCATTGAAACAAAGTACTACGCGCATGCTCCTAGGGGGATAGATTGGTAGGAAAATACCATCGCTCGTCCCTGACCGCCATTCATAAGGAAGACAATCAAAGAAACATCTCATGCTTCAAATTTGTTACACGACGGTTACCCTACGTGCATGCTACGGGACTTGCAAACCTCAATACAAGTATTTATCAAATTCACGATTACCCACTAGCAGGACTCTAATATCACCATCTTTATATCGCAAAGCTATTGCGAGGAATCAAACATATCATATTCGGTGATCTACAAGTTTTATGTAGGATTTCATGACTAACCATGTGAATGACCAATTCGTGTCATCTCTCTAAATAGATATAAGTGACGCAAGAGAGTTTAATTCTTTCTACAAAAGATATGCCCATGCTCTAACAAATATAAGTGAAGCAAAAGAGCATTCTACAAATGGATGTTTTCTATGTGAAGAGAAATATGCAATCCAAACTTCAAATGATATAAGTGAAGCACATGAAGCATTCTATAAAGCCATACTCAAAAGATATAAGTGAAGTGCAAAGAGCATTCCATAAATCAACCATGGACTATCTCATACAGCATGGTGCATAAAAGAAAAGTGAAAACTAAATGCAAAAAACGCTCCAAGATTTGCACATATCGCATGAACGAAACGAATCCGAAAACATACCGATAATTGTTTAAGAAAGATGGGATGCCTTCCGGGGCATCGCCAAGCTTAGATGCTTGAGTCTCCTTAAATATTTACTTGGGGTACCTTGGGCATCCCCAAGCTTTAGCTCTTGCCTCTCCTCTTTCTCCTCACATCGAGACATTCTCGATCTTCGAACACTTCATCCACACAAAACTCAACAGAAAGTTCGGTAAGATCCGTTAGTATAATAAAGAAAATCACTACTCTAAGTACTGTTGCAAACCAATTCATATTTTTTTTGCATTGTAGCTACTGTAATATAACTTTTCCATGGCTTAATCCACTGATAGAAATCGATAGTTTCATCTCAACAAGCAAAACAATGCATCAAAAACAGAATATGTCTTAAACAGGACAGTCTGTAGTAATGTGAACATTCACCATACCTCTGGTACTCCAAAAATTCTGAAACAATTAGGAAAAATAAACAATTTGTCTAGAAAGATAGTGCAAAAAAAATTCAGAACCATTTGACGTTCCCGTTAAAAAAGTAAAATCGCGCACTACAGCCAAAGTTTCTGTTTTGCACTGCCCAAACGAACAAGAAATGTAAACATCCTAAATGGAAATCTTGGCACATTATTTTTGTTTTTAAACTTTATAAAATCACACAACAAAAATAAATGACTCTCTAAAACTTCCGGGTTGTCTCCCTGGTAGCGCTTTCTTTAAAGCGATTAAGCTAGGCATAGAGTGCTCAAGTAATGGATCCACCCGGATCCCAAGGTATATCAAAGCCAATTTTCATTAACAATGATTTGTGATTTAGTAGTGAGCACAAAGTAACATATACTCCCTCCGTCCAGAAATACTTGTCGAAGAAATGGATGAATCTAGACGTATTTTAGCTATAGATGCATCCAATTTTATCCATCTCTCCGACAAGTATTTCAGGACGGAGGGAGTATCATGCAACAACGAAGTCTAACTCTCTTCCTATGCATCAGAATGTCATAAAAGAGCAATTCATGCACACATAGTAAAGGTCAATGCATAGTATAAACAGTTTCTTGCAATTTTATCATACCGGAAACATGGAGAGGCGGAGATGTAGTTCCTCCCTCATAATAATTGCAAGTAGGATAAGCAAGCACATGCATATTATATCTATCAAAATCATCATGTGTAGTAGTAAAACGCAAACCATCAACATAATCCTTAATAAGGGCAAACTTCTCCGATATAGTGTAGTCGGGAGAATTCAAAAAGATAATAGGACTATCATGCGTGGGTGCAATAGCAACAATTTCATGTTTAGCATAAGGAACAATAGCAAGTTCATCTTCATAAGCATAATTCATATTGGCATCTTGGCCACAAGCATAGCAAACATCAAGTTCATCAAAAAGGGATATTTCAAATGAATTAACGGGATCATAGCAATTATCATGGCATTCACCCTTCAATAAGAACGAAGGGACATTAAATAATGTATGAATTGGAGAGTTACTCTCATTAGAAGTTGGGCACAGGTAGCTAATCCGATCTTCCTCCGTTTGTCCGTTGCTCTCCTAATCATCTTTTTCATCCAATGAGCTCACAGTTTCATCAATTTCTTCTTCCATAGACTCCTGCAAAATATTAATCTCTTCTCGAACAGCGGAGACTTTCTCAATAAATTCATCAATATCATAATTGTATTTATAATTCCCATAGAAATATTTAAGGAGCTAAATTTTCAAGTCAATAAACTAAATCATGAAAATCTTCAAACTCTTTAAACAAAGATTCAATTTCACATGCACCCTTAAAAGCAACAAATTCTTCTATCTATTCCACATCATAGTAATCATATATACCATTAGCATAAGAAGCTAAGGTTTCATTATCATTAAATTTGCATGAAAAGGGAAGGTGTGGAGCCTTCATCCTAGAGCAACAAGTATAATCATATCTCAAGCATAGTTCCCGACCATACCAATGCAACATCTGAATTTGATCCCATAATAGTTTCCCTTTTTCAGTCAAGCGATAATCCCTAACGTATTCACGTTGATCCAACGTGTCTCCCATTACATAATTGAATGCGGTTTTCTCAGGATTATACAAGTAGTGCATAATATCTTTCACATAATGAGCATCGAGGGTTTTAGGAGGTTCCCCATCTCCATGAGTGGCAAGTAAACCTAATTTTTTGGTATTTCGTGTTCCATATCCATAACTAAAGATAGAGAACAACTTAGAACAGAAAATAAAAACTACTTAGTGATAAAGAAAACAAGCACACACGAGAATATTCACCCCATGCTATAACTCCCCGGCAACGGCGCCAGAAAAAGGTCTTGATAACCCACAAGTATAGGGGATCAATTGTAGCCTCTTTCGATAAATAAGAGTGTCGAACCCAACGAGGAGCTAAAGGTAGAACAAATATTCCCTCAAGTTTTATTGACCACCGATACAACTCTACGCACGCTTGACGTTCGCTTTACCTAAAACAAGTATAAAACTAGAAGTACTTTGTAGGTGTTGTTGGATAGGTTTGCAAGAATATAAAGAGCACGTAAATAAAAACTAGGGGCTGTTTAGGTAAAGAATCAATGAATTTAGTATAGCGAGTGTGGAAAAGTGGTGGTAGGAGTTGCGAAATTGTCCCTAAGCAATTGACTACTTTACTAGACCGATAGCAAGTTTTATGTGGGAGAGGCCACTGCTAGCATGTCATCCCTGACTTGGAATTCTATGCACTTATGTTTGGAACTATTAGCAAGCATCTGCAACTACTTACGTTCATTAAGGTAAAACCCAACCATAGCATCAAGATATATTGGTCCCCCTTCAATCCCGTATGCATCAATTTCTATGCTAGGTTGAAGCTTCTGTCACTCTTGCCCTCCAATACATAGTCCTATCAACAAACAACTAACCCTATGGTGTGATCCACACGCGCGCTCATATGATGGGCACCAAAGGACAGCAGCATAACCACAAGCAAATTAAACCAATCATAGCAATTCACCAATTACCGATAGGACAACGAAAATATACTCAGACATCATAAGATGGAAACACATCATTAGATAATAATATGAAGCATAAAGCACCATGTTCAAGTAGAGGGTACAGCGGGTTGCGGGAGAGTGGACCGTTGTACATAGATGGGGGAAGCTGATGAAGATGTTGGTGAAGATGACGGAGGTGTTGGTGTAGATTGCGGTGACGATGATGGCCCCGACGGCGTTCCGGCGCTACCGGGAGAGAGGGGGAGAGAGCCCCCCTTCTTCTTCTTCTTCTTCTTCTTCCTTGACCTTCTCCCTAGATGGGAGAAGGGTTTCCCCTCTGGTCGTTGGCTTCCATGTCATGGGAGGGGCGAGAGCCCCTCCGAGATTGGATCTGTCTCTCTGTCTCTCTCTGTTTCTGCGTTCCTTATTCTGCCCTTTCACCGTTTCTTATATTCCCAGAGATGCGTAACTCCGATTGGGCTGAAATCTGGACACGATTTTTATCTGGATATTGCCTTTCTTGCGGCGAAAGAAGGGCACCAACCGCCTTACGAGGTGGCCTCGAGGGCCCAGGGCATGCCCTACCCCCTTGGTGCGGCCCTCACCCTCGTGGGCCCCTCGGGCATCGCCTCACGTTGATTCCACTTCCCAAAATTCACATATATTCCAAAAAAAAATCACCTCAGTTTTTATCCAGTTGACTGCGTTTGATATGGATTTTCTGCGAAACAAAAAACAGGAACTGGCACTGGGCACGGGATCAATATGTTAGTCCCAAAAATAGTATAAAAAGTTGCCAAAAGTATGTAAAAGTTGTAGAATATTGGCATGAAACAATAAAAATTTATAGATACGACGGAGACGTATCATTGGTCCATCTTCTATTCTCCAAATGGTTTTGCAGAAATGCCTGCGCAGCCTGTGAACGAAAAGAGAACTGGAAGAGACAGAAAGACACACACTTGACCTCTATGCTAGGGGTTAGTTCCCGCCGAGCACTATCAATCCTAACAGAGAGAGAGACTCGACCTAGCATACATGCTAAATTCTAGGGCACCAGCGCTTCATTTATTTATCTAATGCTCAGGGTCTGCACCTGACTTTGTACAAAGGGTTACATGCCTTGCCGACAAGGCTTGTACAAAAGGTGGTCTGCCAGGAGGCCCGGCAACCACGCCTTATGGGTAGAACTTGCGAAGATGTTCGATGTTCCAGAAGTTGCTCACTAGAATCCCACCTTCAGTCTCCAAGCGGACTGCACCGGGCCTAGTGACTCGTATCACCCAATAAGTGCCTTCCCACTTTGGCGTCAACTTGTTGGAATTCTTGGCGGATTGAACTCGCCGAAGAACAAGGACGCCTTCCTCAAGGCGTCGAGCATGAACCTTCTGGCTATGGTAGCGGCGCAAGGCTTGCTGGTAGTGAGCGGCCCGCACAGCAGCCCGAAGACAATCTTCCTCAAGGAGTGTCGCATCATCTTGGCGCAACTGCTCTTGCTCAAGCTCATCATAAGAGAGCACTCAAGGTGACCCGTATATAGTTCCGTGGGGAGAACTGCTTCTTCCCCGTATACCAGGGCAAAGGGTGTCTGGCCGGTGGCTCGAATTGGCATCATTCTTATCGACCAAAGAACCATCGGCAACTCGTCAATCCAGCGCCTTCCGGACTTGTGTAGCTTGTCAAAAGTCCTGGTCTTGAGGCCTCGCAACACTTCTGCATTTGCCCTCTCGGCCTGGCCGTTACTTCTAGGATGAACAACAGAAGCAAAACAAACTTTGCCGCCGAGGTCTCGGATGTATTGCATGATGGTGCGGCTCATGAACTGTGTGCCGTTATCGGTGATGAACCTATTGGGCACACCAAAACGGCAGACTAGCCCCTTGAAGAACTTTACGGCCGACTGTGCTGTCACCTTTCTCACCGGCTCCACTTCCGGTCACTTTGTGAACTTGTCGATTGCGACGTACAAGTACTCAAAGCCCCCGACAGCACGGGGAAAGGGGCCCAGTATGTCGAGCCCCCAGAACGAAAATGGCCAGGAAAGAGGGATTGTATGAAAATAATGAGCTGGTTTATGAAGCTTCTTTGAATGGAACTGGCACGCTTCACACTTGGTTACTAGTGCAGTTGCATCCTGGAGAGCGGTGGGCCAAAAGAAACCTTACCGGTACTCTTTGCCGGCAAGGGCTCTTGACCCTATGTGGGAGCCACACATGCCTCCATGTATCTCTGCCAACAGCTCCAGTCTGTCCTCCCGAGGAATGCACTTCAATTTTACGCCGTTCGGTCTTCTTCTGTACAGAGAATCATCCACAAACTGGTACATGCTGGACTGACGGGCTACCTTCTCTGCTTCTTCCTGTTCCTCAGGGAGTTCCCCTGTTTCAAGGAAACAGACGATGTGCTACGCCCATGCTAGAGCCCGGGGCTCGATGTCAAGGACTAGTGGCTCATCTTTGGCTGTAAGGGAAACCGCCTCTACGGTCAAGACTTGAGGTCCTGCCGGAGGTTGTAGTTCTCCGCCAAGCATGGGACACCCGGCAACGTCCTTGGCGGCGGCACCTGGGAGCTCAGCGGGAAAGTACTTGCCGGGGCCTGCTTTCCTTCGTTTGTTCTGTCCTGCTAATGGCTGAGTTAACTGAAGCACAAAGGTACCTGGTTCCACGAGCAACTTCTGGGCATCGTGTTTGGATAAGTCATCGGTGATGCTGTTCTCTGCTCGGGGAACATGCTCCGCTTGTAGACCGTCAAAACGCTCCTCCAACTTCCTCATTTCATCCACATAAGCCTCCATCAATGGGCTCTGGTAATCCTTGTTAACTTTCTTAACAATGAGCTGTGAATCACCTCTGATGATGAGCTTCCTAATCCCGAGGTCTGCCGCGATCCTGAGACCGGCAAGCAATCCCTCGTACTCCGCCATGTTGTTCGTTGATTTTTCCTGAGGAAAGTGCATCTGGACCACGTACTTAAGGCACTCTCTGATTGGCGCGACGAGCAGCACGCTGGCACCAGCACCTTGCAGTGAGAAAGCCCCATCAAAGTACATAATCCAATCACGGCACGTCTCCTTGCCGGGAAGGATGGTCTCTTGAATCTCCTCGTCGGGCGTTGAGGACCATTCTGCTATGAACTCTGCCAAGGCTCGGCTCTTGATATTCGAAGTACTTACAAACTTGAGGCCAAAGCTCAACAGTTCCAAAGCCCATTCCACAATCCTCCCAGTCCCATCCGGGTTGTGCAGGATTCGTTGCAAGGGGAGGCCGGTGACGACAGTGATCTCATGCGCTTGGAAATAGTGGTGCAGCTTTCCCGAGGCCATAAGGAGGCCAAAAAGTAGCTTATGCATCCCGGAATATCTTGATCTAGCCCCCTGCAAGAGGGAACTGACAAAATAAACCGGGTGCTGCACCACCTTCTTCTTCTGTTCAACTTTGCCCATCTTGCTGGGACCGGGCCTTGCCGGGGGTTCCGCCTTGCCGGTATCAGGCCCTGCCGGGGAGAGTCCTGGCCTACCATCCGACGGTTCCACTGCTACTGCTGCTTCTTCCTCAAGTTCCCTCTGTGCTACTAGCGCAGCACTGACCACGTGATTCGTCGCCACTAGATATAGCAGCAATGGCTCTTGTGGTTTAGGTGCAACTAGTATTGGCATGGAGGAGAGGTACTTCTTCAAATCCTGTAGCGCTGCCTCTGCCTCTGGAGTCCATTTCATTGGACCCGCCTTTTTCAAAACGTTGAATAGGGGAGGGCGCGCTCAGCAGATTTGGAGATGAACCTACTTAGAGCGGCAACGCAGCCGGCGAGCCTTCGAACGTCTTTGACCCGTCTCGGTGCCTCAATCTGTTCAATTGCTTTGATCTTTTCGGAATTTGCTTCGATCCCGCGTTGAGACACAAAGAACCCAAGAAGTTTGACGGATGGGACAACGAACACACACTTCTCTGGGTTGAGCTTGAGGTTGATCTTGTGCAGATTTGCGAATGTTTCTTCCAGATCCTGCATGAGCGTAGCCTTGTCCTTGGTTTTGACCGCTGTATCATCCATGTAAGGTTCCATATTTCTATGTAGCTAGGGCTCAAAACCAATTTGGACCGCTCGAACAAATGTCGAACCAGCACTTTTCAACCCGAAAGGCATTCATACAAAATAGTACATACCACATGGGGTGATGAATGCGGCCTTTTCTTCATCTTCCTTCATCATGAAGATCTGGTGATATCCTGAGTAGGCGTCAAGGAATGACAGCAGGTCACACCCGGAAGTGGAGTCCACAATCTGGTCAATGCGTGGTAGAGGGAAAGGATCCTTTGGACAAGCCTTATTGATATCTGTGTAATCGATACACAGCCTCCACTTCCCATTTGCCTTACGCACCACCACCGGATTGGCAAACCACGTGAGGTGGATCACTCCTCTGACCAAACCTACCGCCTCCAACTTCCTGATCTCTTTGATGATGAACTCTTGCTGCTCCAAAGCTTGCTTCCTGACCTTCTGCTTGACGAGCTGCGCATGAGGACAGACAGCAAGATGGTGCTCAATCACCTCCCTGGGAACGCCGGGGATGTCGGATGCTTGCCATGCAAACACATCGACATTCGGCCACAGGAAGGCAACAAAAGCGCTTTCCTATTTTCTATCAAGGGTGGAGCTTATAGTAAAAGCCCCGCCCGTGCCATCCTCCTTGACGGGCACCTTCTTGGACTCTAGTGGTGCTATCTTGGATTTCTTACTCTTGCCGGTGGAGCTCTCTGGCACGTCCTCGACGGGAGCGCTGCACTCTGAAGAGGTGCGCTTGCCGGAGTAGGCGCAGGAGGTCTTGCCGGAGGAGGTATTGCCGGCCTTCTTCCCTCCCGGGGCTACAGCGGCAGGAGCAAGTGCTTTGGCGGCAGTTGCTGCAACTGCCTCCCAGTAGAGTTGATCGGCGCAAATGAGTGTGCCTTTCTTGTCGGAAGGGACGGTGATGATGCTTAGTGGCTCGGGCATCTTCAACGTGTTGTAGGCGGAATGTGATGCCGCCATGAACTTGGCCAGCGCTAGGAGGCAAAGGATCCCATTGTACGGCAAGGGGATCTTGGCGACATCAAAAATGATCTTCTCCGTCCTATAGTTCAGCTCGCCCCGAATGTGACGGGCAATGTGATTTTACCTTTCGGCTGACTCCTCCCTAGGTTGACTCCTTGAAACGTGTGTGTCTCCTCGAGATCTCCATTAGGGATTTGCAGCCTGTTGATCACAGCGGGCAAGATCAAGTTCAGACCGGCCCCACCATCAACTAGCACCTTTGCCCTTGAGGTTGCATATTGTTGGTGAAACCAAAAATGGTGTGCGATCAGGGTGATCCTCTGTGTCAAATATGATAGGTGTGCTGGACCACTTTAGTGGCTTCTGGGCATCGAATGATGGCTCTGCCGCAGTGACCTCATGCGCCCACTGCTTCAGCTGGCGGTGAGAGGTATGCAACAAGGCACCACCATCGACGCACATGGTCTCCGTAGCTTTCTGGAACTCGTGCTCGCCGGACTCGTCATCGTCACCATGATCATCATCTTCCTCCTTCTTGTCACGGCCCCGAGCGGGCCTCTCTTGTTGATTATCCTTGCCGCGGCGACCTCCTTGGCCGCCACGCTTTTTGCCGGACCCGTGAGCACCATCCTGGCCCTTCTCCTTGTCCCGCTTCTCATATTCGGCTTTCTGTTTTACTGCAAGCAGCTCCACCTGTCGGCAGTTCTGGAGGTCGTGGCCATTGGTGCGATGGACCTTGCAGTACTGCTTGTCAGAGCCTCCTGGCTTGTCGGCATCCGCCAAGGCCCGGCAAGCGGCTCACCCAGCAACTTCCTTGCCGGGGTCGTCGGCCGTGGCCTTCTTGGCAGCGCCGGGGTCACCGGATCCCTCAACGGCAAGCACAATCTTGCCCTTATGCTTCCTATTGCGGTGTCGGCCCTTCTTTGCTGGGGCGGCGGCCTCTTCGTCTATGGAGTCGGTTTCGGCACTGGCGTCCTCGTCGGGGTACTTCCTTCCTTCTTCAGCCGGAGCACATCTATCAGCCAAAACATAAAGCTCGGCTACATCCTTGACCTTGTTCATCGCCAGCTCTTCACGCATCTTGCGGTTGCACACATTCTGATGGAATGCACTGAGGACAGCGGCGGGGTGAACATCGGGGATGTTGTACTGCACACGGTTGAACCTTTGGATGTACTTGCGCACGTTCTCGCCATCCTTCTGGGTGATGACATGCAAATCATTTGCCTGGCCAGGAGCTTGGTGGCCTCCGATAAAGGCGCCAACAAACTCGTGGCACAGATCCGACCAAGAAGAGATGGAATCCACTGGTAGGTGCATCAACCATGACATGACGTTGGGCTTAAGTTCCAATGGAAAGTAATTGGCAAGCACCTTGTCGTCGCGAGCCCCAATGGCTTGCATGGCGATAGTGTAGATGCTAAGGAACTCCGATGGGTGAGTCTTGCCATTGTACTTCTCCCCAACATCAGGCTTGAACGTGCGACGGGAGGGCCACAGGAACTGCCGTAGCTCACGGGTAAAGGCCGGACAACCCACCTCGTAGGGTAGATCGCCGGAAACCCCCGGTGCTGGGTGGTCCATAGGGGGCCCTGCGCGCCTATCTAACTGATAGTGCGCTTCCCGGTGCCGCTCGATGGTGGTCCGAACATCCTCCTGGGCTTGCTCCCGAAGAACTTGACGTTGGTCGCGGCGGGCTCGTGGGTCGGATGACGCTGTGGAAACGTTGTCACAAGCGTGGGGGAGGAGAGTGCACCGTGGTTGTAGCGCCTCCGGTCCTCCCACCATCGGCGTGTGCCGGCTCTATAGAGCGTCGGCACGAGGGTCACATTGGTCGCGGTTCATCCTTGTTGGCGAAGCTGACGAGGCTCCGAATTATGGCTCTCCACTCGTCGAGCTTCTCCGCCGTAGGAGGAAAGTCGAGGAGTAGTTGCACGCGCGCCAACGCTTCCTCTGTCGTGGGAGGTGGCGAAAGCTGCATGGACCGTGACGCGCTTCGACTTCTAACAACGTTCGAAGGAGCTCTATGATGGTCACGCGGTCGCGCGCCGCTTCCGCCGGCGTCCGGGTGTGCACGCCGGCCCGGCGCGTCTTGAGAATTATGCGAAGGGCTCTTCCCGCGGCGGCGCCCAGGGGCACCGACATCGCAGTGTTGCTCGTCGCGCGCGGCCTGGGAAGGTGGCGGCGCGGGCGCCGGCTGGGGCGTCATAGACGCTGCCGCGCCGCCCGTGGGCAGTACGACCCCGCCACCGGACCCAGTGGCGTGCGGCTCGTCGTCTTGGACCCGAACGACGCTGCCTGCCTGGCTCCGATTGCCAGAGTGTCGTGGATGCTCGCGGGCCGCGCCTTCGGCACCACCCGTGGCCACCCCATCGCCCACCCATGCTGGCGCGCCAAAGATGTCGGGGAGAGGACACCTATGGGATCACAGGGAATCCCTACTACGGTTGATAGGGCGCGGGGCTGTGGAAAGAGTGGGTTTAGAAGATCAACGCGGGGGAATTTTATCCAGGTTCGGGCCGCAAATGACGAGTAATACCCTAGTCCTACTTTGGGTGTATATTTGGTGTTCTTGAGATCTTGAACTAGCTGCGGTGCATGCCTAGCCCAAAAGTCCTAATCCTCCCTCACTACGCCTTGGGGCTCCTTTTATATGTCAAAGGGGCTGCCACAGTGGCACACAGGAGGTGGGAAGTATCTACAGTGTACAAGTCTATCTTTGACATCATGGGACAAAACACATTTAATGCGCTACCGACGTGTCCTCTTGCTTCATGGGGGACGGCAAGGAAGCTTGTCTCACCCGTCGCCGCCTCACCTTGCTTCGACACGCGTTCAGGGTGAGGAGGCATGTGGCGCCATGCTGGCTGGCTGGCTGCTGAGCTGGTGCGGTTGCAGCGTCTTCATGAAGATCTACATGCCACCACGTAGGTGCTTGCCTGGTTGGCCTAGAAGCTGCATGCTGCCACGTAGGTGCGTGCCTAGTTGGCAGGCTGGCTGCTGCGTCGGAACGACCATGGGGCAGCGAAACCTTGGTAAGTGCGGGCCTGGTGTGGCCCCGTAGATGTCCCCGGCAAGGGTCTTGCTGGGGTCTCATGGGCGTCCCCGGCAAAGGTCTCGTCGGGGGCCCTCGTCTTCTGGTTCCTTATGTAGTCTTGCAGGCCTCCAGCCTTCACAAAGATCTGCATACCACCATGCAGGCGCCTCCCGAGCCTTTGTTCCAATGTTGTCGATGGTGTCGAAACTCTCAGGCTCAAGGGTGGCGGTCTTACTGGTGTTGGGTAAGTTGCCCTGGCAAGGTTCTTGCCGTGGCAGCGTAGGTCGTCCCCGGCAAGTTCTTGCCGGGGGAAACCCCCCTTGCCCCTTCACTCTTCGCGCTTCTAGTTTCAGCGCTGCTCTCGTAGTCTTGTTCCGTGCTTCCTCTGCCCCGCCAAGCATGGCCGCAGGTGTGGCTACAACTGCCCATGCACAAGTAAAGGGGTACAGAAGGCCCCTACTTTTGCGCACCGACACAAATTATTCACAATGGCATACCGAAAGGGCTCCTGCTAGTAAAAAAGTTAATTCGGTTGAAGAAATTTCTTCTTTGAGTGAAAACGTTGATGCTCTTATGAAATAGGTTGCTAGTAAAAGTGCTCCCATTGATTTTAATGATATGCCTTTGTCTACTTTGATTGAGAAAAATAGTGGAGCCATAGATGTGAATTTTATCTCTCGAAAAAATTTCAACAACAATGCTTATAGTGGTAATTTTAATCCTAGGCCTTTTCCTAGTAATTCCTCTAATAATCATGGTAATTCCTATGGAAATCAAACTTATAATAATAATAGGAACACCTCTGATCTTGAGAACAATATTAAAGAATTTATCAACACGCAAAAGGTTTTCAACACTTCCATAGAAGAAAAGTTGAGTAAGATTGATGATTTGTCTCGAAGTGTTGATAGAATTGCTCATGATGTGGAAAATCTCAAGATGAAAATTTTTGTGCCTAAGGTAGATGAATCAATTAAAGCCCTTTATGTTTCTATGGATGAAATTAAGAAAAGAACCGCTATACTTAGAGCTAAAAGAGAATTTTTAGAAAAAGCGTTTTCTAGTGATTTCTTTCGTAAAAGTGATGAAGATCTTAAAACGATTGGTGTTTCTTCTATTGATTCCTTGTTTAGTAAAGTTAATATTGATGAAAAAGGGACTGGAGAAGAGTCAACTTTAGGTAGAAGGCGTCCCAATATTTCGGAGGGTTAAAATCTTGTTGAGAGAATTGATGAAAGTGGGTTTGAAGAGGTCAAAACTTTAGCTAGTGATGAGCCCACTCTTTTGGATTACAAAGACTTCATTATGATAGTTGCTCTTTGATTGATTGTATTTCTTTGTTGCAATCCATGATAAATTCACCCATGCTTATGAACGAAATAAAACTTTTACTAAACATATTGTCGATGCTATGATGAAAGGTTTTGAAGAAAAATTGGAATTAGAAGTTTCAATTCCTAGAGAATTGCATGAAGAACGGGAACCTACTATCAAAGTCACGATTAAAAATTATGAGTGTTTTGCTTTATGTGACTTGGGTGCTAGTGTTTCTACAATTCTGAAATCTTTATGTGATGTGCTTGGTCTTACCGATCTTGAAGCATGTTCTTTAAATTTGCACTTGGCGGATTCTACTATTAAAAAGCCCATGGGAAGAATTAATGATGTTTTTATTATTGCAAATAGGAATTATGTGCCCATGGATTTTATTGTTCTTGATATTGATTGCAATCCGTCTTGTCCAATTATTCTTGGTAGAGCATTTCTACGCACTATCGGTGTCGTGATTGATATGAAAGAAGGCAATATTAAGTTCCAATTTCCTTTGAGGAAGGGTATGGAACACTTCCCTAGAACAAGAATTAGGCCACCATATGAATCAACCATGAGGGCATCTTATGGATCTCGGACCAAAGATGACAAAACTTAGATCCTTGCTTTATGCCTAGCTAAGGGCGTAAAACTATAGCGCTTGTTGGGAGGCAACCCAATGAATCAAATTTATTTTTTCTTTTTGCTTTCTGTTCTTGAGTGTTAGCACAATTATGCTACTGTTATGATTGTGTTTTTTGTGTTTTAGTTAGTGTTCATGCCAAGTAGAACCGATAGGATCTTCTTGTGTGATAGTTGTTTGATCTTGCTGAAAAAAATATAAACTTTTGCGCTCATGAAACAATTCTTATTTTTTACCAGCGCGTGATAAAATGCCAATTGTTTTTGAAAAATATTAATATACAAATTAGCCTAGTCGTACTAGTTTTTCAGAATTTTTGGAGTTCCAGAAGTATTCGAACAAATCAGATTGCTACAGATTGTTCTGTTTTGACAGATTCTGTTTTCTTTGTGCTGTGTGCTTATTTGGATGGCTCCATGGTTTTCTTTGATGAGTTTTTGCCATAGAAAAGTTGGAATACAGTAGATATAATGCAAAAATAAAATATGAATTTGTTTGGTACAGTACTTATTGTAGTGATTTATTTTTCTTACACTAACGGATCTCACAAAGGTTTTGTTCAGTTTTGTGTGATTGAACTTTTCAAGTTTCGGGTTATCTTATGATGGATGAAGGAATAAGGAGTACACTACCAGGGAAAACCTTATACACAGAACTTTAGCAGTAGCGCTTGTTAAAAAAGAGCGCTACTGCTAGATAGCAGTAGCGCGTGCAGGATAACCATGCTACAGATACATATCTAGCAGTAGCACGTCTATCTGTAAAAGCACTACTACTAAAATTGCCACTACTAAGCCGATAGGCTACATATAGTAGTAGCGGTCTTATAGAAATAACGCTACCGATAATAGTGTTGTAGCAGCGTGTTTACCTAGAAAGGCGCTACTGCTAACAAAAATAAAATATAATGAAAAGAAAATAGAGAAGTAAATGAAAATGAAACAAATAGAAAAAGGAGAATGGAAAAAATGTAAAGAAAAATAAATGAAAAAGAAGAAAAAAGGCATAGTAGTAGCGCGTTTTGTGAAACGCGCTATAGCCAACTTAGCTACAACGTGTTTTGCGTAACTCGCTACCGCTATGTTTGACTTGACCAGCGGTTTCCCTCCCCCCGGCCAGCACTTCTCCCCCAAATCCCTTGCCCCACTTCGCCACCGTCTCCCCAATTCGCCGTCGCCCCACTTCGCCGTCGTCTCCTGCCGATGTCGACGTCCGCAACCTCACTATCCCCCCCCCCCGAGGCCGCCTTCAACCTCACCGCCGCCGCCTGAGGCCGCCCTCAACCTCACCACCGCCGCCCGAGGCCGCCCTCGACCTCACTGCCGCCACCCTCGACCTCACCGCCGCTGCCCTCGACCTCACCACCGCAGCCCTCTACCTCATCGCCGCCCCGAGCCCGCCCAGGACCACCGCTGCCCGAGCCCGAGCCTGCCCTCCCCGCCCTGCCTCCGTCGCCGAGCACCTCCCCGCCATCGTCTCTCCCCTCTCTGTAAGCCCCCACCCCTCCTCTCTCTGCATTTTCTTCCTTCCATGTTAATTAACAGTAGTAGTAGATGTTAATTAGTAGTAGGGTTCATAGATAATGTTTTTTAGTAGTAGTTGTACTAGATGTTAATTAGTAGTAGTGGTGGTACTAGTTAACAAGGGCAGTAGGGTTAATAGTAGATGTTTTTAGTTAGGGTAATAATAGATGTTAAGTAGTAGATAATGCAAAATGTTAACTAGTTCAGTAGGGTTTAGTTTTTGAATTGAGTTTGTTTAACTAGATGTTAATTAGGGCAGTAGGGTTTAGTTTTCGAATTGAATTTGCTTAACTAGATGTTAATTAGGGCAGTAGGATTTAGTTAGAGTAAAATTTAGTTCAGTAGTTAACTAAATATAATCTATATTTGCTTTTTTAATTGAGTTTGAGAGAGCATGAGATTTGTGTAGATTTTCTTGTCAAACACTAGGAGATGCAAATTTGAAGTGGTCATGATATATGCAAATTACTCAATTGTGTTTGCTCATGTTTATCTACTGTTGTAGTTTCTCATGAACATATTCTTAAGTGGTCTTGTTATATGCAACATAGAAGTGGTTCGATTGAGCCCCAGTGGCCTTTTGTTGATTCCAGGGAATGAAGCCGAGTGGCCTATGTTTTGATGGAATGTTGATTCATTTCCGTTCCGGCAAATTTCAGGTGCTCGATTTGTCCACTTTTTAGCAAAGGTCATGCCGAAATTTTCCGTGAATTTCGGCATGACTTGTGCTACAAACTAGGACATATCGACTGCCCGGGATTTGCCGTACCAGGAAGGAGTCAACGTTCCTGCAAAACATAGGCCTTTTTTATGTCATTATTCATTTTATTAGGTCTGGAATTAATTGACTAAATTTAATCGTAGGAAACATGGCTAGCCACTATGAAGGACACGGTTCTGGTGATTGCGACAATGTCTACCTGGCGGGAGACGAATTTTTCAGCCTTTCTGTGACGCCCCCGATTCAATCGTACACTAATCATACCTGCAAACGTGTACGATCAAGATTAGGGACTCACGGGAAGATATCACAACACAACTCTAGACATAAATAAAATAATACAAGCTTTATATTACAAGCCAGGGGCTCGAGGGCTCGAATACTTAGCTCGATACACAAGAGTCAGCGGAAGCAACAATATCTGAGTACAGACTTAAGTTAGACAACACTGCCTTAAGAAGGCAAACACAAAAGCAACAACGATTGAAGAGGCAAGGCCTCCTTCCTTGGACCACCTAATAGCTCCTGGTCTTCGGCGGCCTCCATGTATTAGTATCCGTCGGCGGTGGCATCTGGCTCTAGGGATCCACCATCTGGTTGCAACAACTGGAATGAAGGAAGAAGGGGGCAAAGGGGTAGCAAAGCAACCGTGAGTACTTATCCAAAGTACTTGCAAGCATCAGATCTATACTAAGTATGCAGTGGTATCAAAGGAAGGTATGTATCTGTGGACTGAACTGCAGAATGCCAGAATAGAGGGGGAGGCCTGGCCTATCGAAGACTAGCATCTTCAAGCAGCTCCAAGTATCTTGCAGCATGTAGAAGAGTAAAGAATAGCAGTTTATATTTAACAAACATATTATAGCATTAACGCCCAGAGATCCTTCCTCGACTCCCTGCGAAAGAGCAATCTTAGAGCCACATATCCATCACATATCTCAAGTAGCCAGTTCTAGTTATAATAGATTAGGATACAAGTCTGAACGTCCATTACCTTGGACACGCTATTCGAATATATATCTTCCCTGCAGGGGTGCGCCACGTTACCCAACACGCTCGATCACTCTGACCGGACACACCTTTCTGGGGTGAATGCCCGGCCTCGGAAAATCAACACGTCGCAGCCCTACCTAGGCTCAGCAGAGAGGTCCCCGCCAAGTGCCCCGGGGTCTTGGGCCCATCGCCCGTTGCACTTTGGGTCGTTGTGCGCAGAGTGGATACCAGCACCGCCTCGGATGGCCAGCACAATCCGACCATGCCGCCATGCTGAACTAGACGTCTGACAAAGCTTCGGCTGATACTATGACGTCGAGGCCCATAACTATTCTCGTGTGGTGGTTAGTGCGTAAAGGCCAAAGACCAACTGAGAACAAATACCGAAACCTGTTAGTGCATTGGGGGCTCGCGGAGACGAGCAGAGACTCACAATAATGTGACCCCGTCGCCCCGTCTCATGGACTTATGGCAAGGGCCCAGACTGCCCGGTCGTGCCACGTAGAAAACCCGCGGGTGCTCTACGAGCCCACCCAACTTTCACATCAACTCGCGGGTACCCCTCAGGGCCGACCCAACTTCAACAATTGTCTCAAGTAATGTGAAGGTAACCGTGTGTCCAAACATCAAGGGGAAAACTCGAGGAATCACCCTCGGTGGATTCCACTCGATGTACTCATCAATGTGAACATATGAGGAACCACCCTCGAGGTTCACACTTGAGGTGTTGCACGACAGGGCCGTATCGGGAATGGTGAAGGAGGAACCACCCTCGTTGACCACAACCGAATAGCTACACTACAGAGTTGTCATCAGGAGTGCAACATAAGGGGCGTGATGTGATGTGAGGTGTCTGGCTCTGGTCGTCGATCACGTTGATCGAATCGTCGATGATGAAGTAGGGGCAACAAGGACAAGGTGGGGGTCACTGATGGATCACTAACCAACCTATACTAAGCAGTTTAGGATAAGCATGTAAGGTATAGTGAGCAGGTTACAAAAGCAGGCTATGCATCAGAATAGGAGCAATCAATTACAATAGCAAAATCTAATGCTAGCATGAGAGAATGGAATGGGCGATATCGGGATGATCAAAGGGAGGCTTGCCTGGAAGCTCTGATGAAAGGGAAGAAGGGTCGTCGTCGACGTAGTCGATCACAGGACAGCATCGGTCTCGGGGTCTACCGGAGAGAAGAGGGGGAAGAAACAGTAAATAGAAAGCACACAGATACATTACTAAGTATGACATGACGAAACGCGGCGCTAGGGGTGTTCTAACGCAGTGCTACATGATATCGGCGAAGGGGAATAACATCTGGGAAAGTTTTCCCGAACTTTGGCACTTTCGGACAGCTGGAACGGAGGAGGAAGGTTGCACGTTGGCTATGCTAGGGACGCGTGGCGGACGAACGAACTTTCATGTATAAAACTTTTTCATCCGAGCTGCCGATATTTTTCTATGAATTTTCAAAGTTTTAAAAGTATTCTTAGATTCTTCTATCTATTTCTTTTTAGTTATTAAATACGTGGAATACTATTATACCCACTAGAAGCTAGCCTAGTGGATGACAAGTGGGGTCCAGGGGCCAGTTGACCCTGTCAACAGTTGACTGGTCAACTGTTGGTTAGTTTACAATGGGGCCCATATGTCATTGACTAATATCTATAACAGATTCATTTATCTTGTTAATTACCTGTGGGGGCCCATTGTCATAGTGTAGCAACCAAGTGTTAATTTGTCCCTAATCTAATTGCAGGGCCGACCAGAGGCATAGCCAGCCTTACGGCTGTGTACACACAAGCACACACAACACACAGCCATGGCCGCGAGCAGCACCAGTAGCCGATAGTAGCGACAACGCAGCTAGCAGTAGGCAGGCAAGGGGAGGCAATAGCAAGAGCAGTATGCAGAGCAGCAGTAACTAGCGGGAGCATCAGCAGCGGAAGCACCCTACAGCAGCAGCGACAACAGCGCACGGGGGAGGCAATGGCGCCCAGCTGCGGGTGCCCGCCGGCGGCAACGGTAGGCGAGCAGCGGGTGGCGAGTGGGGGTGCAGGCGGCCGGTGGCGGGACGTGCGGGTTGCGGGCGTTAGCAGGGAGGCAGCAGCGTGGCGCTGAGGTAAGCGGCACGGGCGGAGCCGAGCGACACGGGGACGCTGCGAGGCTAGGCGGGGCGGAGGCCTGATGCGTTCGCGGGAGGCGAGGCGCAGTTCGCAAGAACGGGCGCGAGCCAAGGCGCGCGGCGACGGAGGCGAATTAGTGCAACACGAGGCGCGGTGAGTGCGGCCAATGGCCGGGGCGGAGCGGCGCGGGCAAATTTCTACAACGCCAAATACAGAGGGGTAGGTGGATGGGGAGCACGTGGTGCTCACCGCCATTGCTGGGAAGGCCCGAGGTAGCGTTGAGGCGGCCGGAGACAGAGACGACGGGAGGCGGCCCGAGGAAGAAGTTGAGCTCGGGGCGGTGTCGTGGGGGCGTCCGGGTCCTCGTGGCTCAGCATAGACGGCCCGGGGAGGAGACGAGGACGACGGGGAGGCGGTTGAGGACGGCGACGACGTCGGGGACGAGCGCGGTGGCCGGGGAATCGACAAAAGAGGCGGCGACGGTTGCGTACGGGGAACTCTCCAGATAGGGGGAGAGCGAGGGGCAGGGGAAAAACTGGGGCTAGGGTTCGGAGGGGGGTTCGCTGTTCTTATCCACCAAGAGGACCACGGGATGCCCGACACGATGATTGCAACAACCATGGTGGGGGTGGATGCGTGCCACACCATGGCCCCTGTCTCCTGTAGTGGGAGGTGGAGGAAAAGCCAGTTGGGCTGGGCCAAAAGCTCTATGGTCATCAATGAACCAGTTGCACAACAGTTTAGTAAGGCCATTTTCTATTTTCCCTTTCATGTTTTTCAGTTAGCCACTAGATCATATTTATTTGAGTGACAAAATGAATTTAGTCAAACTTGAAATTTGGCACACAATTTGAGAACAACATTGTGGTGTTTCATAAAAAGTTTTAGAGCCAATGGAATTGTTCCAGCATTTTTAGAAATTGAATAGGTCAATTAATATGCTGTTGGGCCACTTTATATTTTCCTAGAGATTAAAGGGAGAGCCAAATGATGTTGGTTGCCACATGATACTTAGCTAGTGAATATTTGTAACCCAATAAACATTTTTGTTTTGACATTTGAAAACTTTATTTGTTTGACTGTAATTTAAATTTGAATTTGGACCGGATTCGAACCAACGCGAGTTTAACAACAGTAATCACAGTGACGTGGCATCATTAGCAGAGGATTACTGTAGCTTAATTATCCGGGTGTCACAATTCTCCTCCACTACAAGAAATCTTGTCCCGAGATTTAAGGGGTGGAGTAAGGGGGAAAGACTCGGGAAGGACGGAGCTCAACACAAGATAGGTACCTGGGGGCTATCTCGGTGAACGTGGCATAGAGGCATCTCTCGAGTTGAAATTCAAGAAAGTCATCGAAAGCGAGGTAATAAGGTGCAATAAGAAGCTTCAACCGGGTAGGCAATCGTTCGTTGCCTGAAACAGAGGGTGAAAGGGGTTCAGAGAAATGGGAATAAGTATTGCGTCTGATACCAGAATAGATCACTAGGTAGGTGGCTCGTGATTTACATACGAAGCCAAGCGCGAGGGGAAACTTTGGAAAATAGGGATGTACAGGAATCAGGTTTCGATCCTGTGGAACTGTGGGTTATGGGCCCACCATGTGGGTTAAAAGCAGGAAGGGTGCTAACATTTTTTTACGGTCATGATAGCAAGGCAGGTCAGACGATAGCCTGTCAGTTATGTTGGCAACAACGTTGGTACCAAGGCGAGGGACGAAGAGAACCATTTTCCTGCTCGTTAAGACAAGGCGGACCAATAGGCAAAGTTCTCGTCCATCGGCGGCTACCAGAATGTCATCAACAATAGTAACAAGGTCTTACTGACATAGTTGTACATCGAGGCATTTACATAAGAAGCAAATTATCACTGCTCACATATGTTATGTTACAAGAAAGGATAAACAAATCAATGGAAAGGAAAGTGCAGACTCGAATCAGTTATTGGTGTTCTCGAGTGTCTAACAACTCAGAACCCGTGGAAAATTGGAATCAGCGATAAATAACAGTTGATGAAGAACTCATAAGAAGTTATGTAGTTCCGTGATATTCTCAAGATACCAGAGGGTAATACTCGAAGGTAGAACAGGATAGAGGTTGGACAGGTGAAAAGATTTACAGAAGACAAGTACTTTAACTCATCTGAGAAATTGGATCAAACAAGAACAATATGCTCGGAACCATGGTTGCAAAAGTCCAAATATAGATACAAGATGAACTTATCACAAGGGGATTATTATTATAACAAGAAGCTTCCATGATAAGTTCCACATCCGGTCCGTGGGCATGAACACAAAGGTTCAAGGTCGACTCCCACTTCATCAATGCATAACCTTCCATTTACTTCTCGCCTTCGACGAACTTGTAGAGTCAAACTTCACGAGTAAATAACTCAAGCTCGGAGTAAAGTATGATTGAGGAAGGAGAAGATACAATTTAGCAAAGGCAATATGTGTCCGAGGAAATCTCACAAGGTTACTGCATATGACGGACACTGTCAGATAGAACCCCACAAAGGATCTGGTGGTTCACAAAGGATCTGATGTGAGCATTACTACTCAACCAGAAGAAGAAAGAATGCAGGGACATCAGATTAGAGAATCAACTTATTAATTCTATGCTCGAATGCAAAAAGAATTATGATTTACAAAATGGTGATCAGAAGTAGAGGCTCTGATCAAAGGAAATTCAGTAGAATAGACATAGATCGACAATCAATCAAGGTTTGATTTGTCGAACACCAGCTCATGTCTGGGGTGACGTCTAAGCAGAAGGGAGAATTCTAGTTGTGATTGATGATTGCAAGCATTCACAAACATATCGAATCAAATGTTCAAAATGACGATGACAACGGATGCTACTGACTATTGCCAAACATATGGAAAGTATCCATAATGCAAGCAGACAAGTATTACAGAGCAATGGTTGGAGAGGGTTATCGGAAGATCGGATAGTATTTCAAAGTATCTTTGTGAAACACATGAACAGCGGTGAACGAACAGATACTCGGCAAGAGCGAGTAATTATCCGTAGGGGAATTCGGGCGGCAAAGAACTGCAAGGCAGTAGGCACAACGTATTCTCAGAAAAAAAAGAGAATTTCAGGGTATCTTGTAATAACAAGAGCAACCAGGAGCAAAAATATGAACAACAAATTTAGGATGTTACCCACAAGGATTTATAGGTGGTAGGGGTCGCAACGTCGAAGGGCACAAGGGTCTCGAGAAAACATCGGAGAGTATCTTGAGAATCTTCTGGTGCACCAAGCAATCATCTGGAGTGAGGGGCTCTCCGGGAGAAAGTATTTACGAGAACCTAGAGTTAGAGTTAACAAAATCATTTAACCCGAATAAAAGAGAGGTCAGATTCCCATAGAATAGACGAGGAGAAAAAGATCCTATACCACCCAATGGCGACGTGGGCCCGTAAGCCACACAGCCATGTTAGCAAAAGTTTTGTAAAGACGACTCAATTTCGGCCAAGGAGTTGGAAAGGGGGTTCCTACAGGCAGTCAGCTCTAATAAAAACTTGTGACGCCCCCGATTAAATCGTACACTAATCATACACGCAAACGTGTACAATCAAGATCAAGGACTCACGGGAAGATATCACAACACAACTCTAAACACAAATAAAATAATACAAGCTTTACATTACAAGCCAGGGGCCTCGAGGGGTTGAATACATAGCTTGATACAAAAGAGTCAGCAGAAGCAACAATATCTGAGTACAGACATAAGTTAGACAAGATTGCCTTAAGAAGGCAAACACAAAAGCAACAACGATCGAAGAGGCAAGGCCTCGTGCCTGGGACCTCCTAACTACTCCTAGTCTTCGGCGGCCTCCATGTAGTAGTATCCATCGGCCGTGGCATCTGGCTCCAGGGATCCACCATCTGGTTGCAACAACCGGAAAGAAGGAAGAAGGGGGGAAAGGGATAGCAAAGCAACCGTGAGTACTCATCCAAAGTACTCGCAAGCATCAGATCTATACTAAGTATGCTTTGGTATCAAAGGAAGGTATGTATCTGTGGACTAAACTACAGAATGCCAGAATAGAGGGGAAGGCCTAGCCTATCGAACACTAGCACCTTCAAGCAGCTCCAAGCATCTTGGAGCATGTACAAGAGTAAAGAATAACAGTTTATATTTAACGAACATGTTATAGCATTAACGCCTAGATATCCTTCCTCGACTCCCTGCGAAAAAGCAATGTCGGAGCCACATATCCTTCACATATCTCAAGTAGCCAGTTCTAGTTGTATTAGATTAGGATAAAAGTCTGAACGTCCATTACCGTGGACACGGTATTCGAATATATATCTTCCCTGCAGGGGTGCACCTTGTTACCCAACACGCTCGATCACTCTGGCCGGACACACCTTTCTAGGGTCAATGCCCAGCCTCGGAAGATCAACACGTCGCAGCCCTCCCTAGGCTCAGCAGAGAGGTCCATGTCTATCTACTTCCTAAGTGCCCCAGGGTCTTGGGCCCATCGCCCGTTGCACTCCGGGTTGTTGCGCGCAGGGTGGATACCAGCACCTCCTCAGATGGCCAGCACGATCCAACCGTGCCGCCATGCTGAACTGGACGTCTGACAAAGCTTCGGCTGATACTACGACGTCGAGGAACATAACTATTCTCGCGTGGTCGTTAGTGCGTAAAGGCCAAACGCCAACTCAGAACAAATACCCAAACTTGTTAGTGCATTGGGGGCTCGCGGAGACGAGCAAAGACTCACGATAATGTGACCACGTCGCCCCGTCTCATGGACTTACGGCAAGGGCCCAGACTGCCCGGCCATGCCACATAGAAAACTCGCGGGTGCTCTACGGCCCGCCGACATTCACATCAACTCGCGGGTACCCCTCAGGGCCGACCCGACTTCAACAATGGTCTCAAGTGAAGTCAAGGTAACCGTGTGTCCAAACATCAAGGGGAAAACCCGAGGAATCACCCTCGATGGATTCCACTCGATGTAATCATCATGGTGAACATATGAGGAACCACCCTCGAGGTTCACACTTTAGGTGTTGCACGACAGAGCCGTATTGGGAATGGTGAAGGAGGAACCACCCTCGTTGACCACGACCGAATAGCTAAACTACAGAGTTGTCATCAGGAGTGCGTTTGTCACATCCCTAGTTCTGGTATGACCTAGACTAGCTAGTCATGTGTGCATCATGTTTAAATTCCATTTAAATTTGAAGTGGGGATCTGTGAAACCCTCAGAATCATTTCTGGAAATTACCAAGATAAAAATTGCTCCAAAAGGGTCCAAGAAAATGTTCATGTTGCTCTCTGAAAATATTGGACAGAGATAAAAATCAAACCAATATTTTTAGGAGCTCATAAATATTTATTTTGGGCATTTGGAATTAATGCAGTAATTATTTGCTTTGGATATATATTGTTATATATATATAATATTGTCCAAAAATTATGGCATTTGTTGAGGAGTTCTGGAATAATACCACTAGCCCCTGCAAAAATTGGCATACGGAAATAAAATGGTTTATCATTTTTATAAAACCAAAAAAATGTCAGAAAAATAGAAAAGAAACAGAAATGGAAAAAAACTACCTGTGCTTACCTGCGGCCCAGCTTGACCAGCCCGCCAGCGCCGTCGTCCTCCCGGCGCCAGTCGGCCAGGCGTGTGGTCGGCGCGCGCGCACGGCCGTGCCGCCACGCCACATGCCTGCCTGTCCTCCCCCTCGTCGCCTGGATGCCCCGTGCGACGCCACGCGCCGCCCCGCACCTCTCTCGCTCTCCCCCGTGCCCATTCCCCCTCCCCTGGTCTCTCTCCCGCGCACGGCCGAACGCTGTCATCGCTGCCACTCGCCATTGCCGCAGCCACCGCCTCCCCCTCGCCCTCTCCCCACATTCAGAAGCTCCGCGACGTCGTCCACCACCTCTCCGTTAAGCCACGCGCCTCGGGAGGCCCTGGAGCGCCTCCATCGATGCCGTCTTCATCTCCGGCCGCCGGAGATCGTCTTCGCCGCCCCGCCGACTCCAGCCCTTCCCCGAGCCCGTCGTCGACGCCGTCGAGTCCGCAGTGAGCCTCTGCTCCGTTTCCCTCTTCCTGTTCCTCCGTTCTCGCGCCGTATCCCTTCCCCCGCCATGGCCGTAGCTCCTCGCCGTTGTCCATGTCGCCGCCGTCGCGCTGGCCACCGCAGCCCGCAACCGAGCGCGTCACCGTGCTCCTGGTGACGCCAGGATGCCGTAGCGCCTCTCCGCTCACGCCCCCGTGCACCGCAGCGCTGCGCCCGCCCTTGGCCGAACTCCGGCCACCGCCGCGAGCTCCGCTCCGGCGAGCTCCGGCCTCCCCAGCTCCTCCCACCTGCCCCACCAGATGCGCGAGAGCCCGGGGTACGCTCCGGTGCCCTTAGCCGCCGCCCCCGTGGCCTGTAACGCGGACGCCGCCGCGTCCTGAGGTCGCCGCCGACGACCTCGCCGGCCTAACGTGCGGCCTGGCCTGTCAGGTGATTAGCTCAGTGCTAATCACCACCTAACCTAACCCCTGACACTGACCAGTGGGCCCCAGCGCCACCAACACTGTAATTAGGATAAACTAACCCCCTTGTTTAACCCTATGTCACTGACGTGTGGACCCCACAAGTCGGGTTTGACCAGGTCAGCCCTGGTTGACTCGCTGACGTCATGCCACCGTCATGCTGACGCATTTATCCCTTTCTGGATTTAAATTAAATCAGGAAATTCCAGAAAATGATATAAACTTCTAAAAATCATAGAAATTCAACCGTAGCTCAGATTTAAATAATTTATATATGAAAAATGATCAGAAAAATGCAATCTATCAATCTATCCATCATGCATGACAAACCAACCTATACATGCTGTATATATGAAAACACACTTATGGCATTTAAAGGGACTTATATTAGAGTTGCATTTGAACCTTTGGTTCAAATGGATCTCTTCCAAGTTGAACGCTAAATGCATTGGCTCAAAACACATCACATATTCATGCCATATTCATGCATCATATTTTTGCATATGATTGTGTTTTGATTGTCGACACCGTTCTGTGACACCCCAAAATTTTTGCCTCATTTTATTTATTAAAATGTTGCCAGGAAATAAAACTTTTCCAAATTGTCAAGTTTTACCTTTTGTGATTTTGGATTTTTGCCTCTAGTGGGAGAAACCTTCAAAGGTATTGTTCGATTTGTTTACTCTCTTTTATAAAACCATTATTTAACAGTGGATTCAAATGTTGCAAGATTTATTTATTGAAAAAGCTTTATCTCTTTAAAATGATTCCTTTTGCATTTGGGGCCTATTTGCACTACAACCACTTGACAAATGCTTTTAAAAATTCCACCAAAATTTGGGGATGTCATGTGATGTTTCCACATCACTTTTATGCAAAGATACCTTCTGGCCATTGGAGATTTTGAGCTCTACACCAATTTTTCCAATCTGGTCCAGTAGGCACTTTTGCACTGCAACCCATTTAAATATTTCTTCAAAAATTCTTCCAAGTATTTGGAGATGACAGTGGATGCATACAACTCATCTTCAAGCAAAAACCCAATGATGTTCTTTGGAAAATTTGAGTGGATCAACCTCTTTTGCTTTCTGGTCCAAATTGGTGATTTGTACTGCAACCATATTTTTCCTTGCTCTAGTGACCCTGAGCTTTCTCCTACTTGTAGCCCTCCCTACCAAACTCTTAAGTCCAAGAGATTGGGCTCATTGGAGGTTTTGAAGTGCATGCCCTAAACCCTTTTGTTTTCTGTCCAGAACTGGAGTTTTGCAAAGCTTGCACTATCAACTTTCTGTTTTTGCCAAACTGACCCTACCACTATCTCCTGTGTCTAAGGAGGCACTGATCTGGAGTTTTTGGCCACTCCAAGAGTTGCCTATGTGCATCTGGCATTCTGTCGAACACCTGGTGTGCACAGCCACTTTTGGCAAGCTCTCTGGTTTGCACTATGGACTTGAACCCCTGACCTACCCACCTTGTCCACTGAGTGCCTTGCTACCCCTACCTCCGTCCTGTGCAGTGCCAGCTCCACCCTCGAGCTCTAGAGCGCGTTGGCATTGCGTCGAACAGGTGTCGTGCGTGCTCTGGGCGCACCCAGAGCGCACGTTTTGCACGCGCGCGCACTACGCCGACACGCCGCACTGCCGCACGCGACGCGACCCGACCCTGGCTCCCTCTGCATCGCTGAGCCACGCACTAGTCGCCCCCCTGCTCCACGATCTCTCTGGCGCCCTGCTGCGCCGCTGGCCGCGCCCTGGCGGCACGCCGGCGTCGGCAGTGGCCTCTGTCATGTTCGGCGCCGCCCAAGCCACCAGCGCACGACAGCTGCCCCGGAGCACAGGCCGTGCTTATCCTCCCGCTCGTCGGAACGCGTTCGTCGCCGCCACGATGCCCTGCAACTACAGGAAAGCGGTCGCCGGCGATCTTATCTGCTGCCACCGCGGAGCCAGCCTCGTCACGCTATATAAAGGGTCCCCGAGCCCCTCCGAGCACTCACGCGACATCAGACACTCCTCGTAGAGCTTCCCGCGTAGTGAATCGAACAGTAGTGGCCGTCTCCCTCAACTCCGACCAGCCCGGCCGCCGCCAAGCTCCGGTGCGATTCGTTGCAACCGGCCACCCTCTCGCCCAACCAGCACCACCAGTCGCTCCCTCTGGTCCTTGCGGAGCTGCCCAGCTACTCATCTTCGATCAGAGACCACTGGAGCACAAAAAGCACTTCACCACCGCAGCTTTCCTCCGCCGCGGAGCTCGCCGCCGGCGACTCCTTCCACCTCCGCCGACCCATCAACCACCCCGAGGACCGCCTCGGTCTTGCCGTTCCTTCCCCGCCTGCAGATGCCCTCGCGGAGCCACCGTCCGTCGCCGGCGATTGCCGGAGCCCCGCTCCCGTCGGGCAGAAGAGAAGAGAAGGAGGGAAGGAACGGTCGAACCTGACCAGTGGGCCCTCTGGACCCACTGTCAGTGACCCACGCAGCGCCCTCTCTCTGTTTAAGTGGAGGCGCAAAACCCCCAAGTGCGTTTCCTCTGCTGCGAAAGCGTATTTCTGCTGAAACGTTTTCCTTTTTTTCTGGTTTTATTTAAAAATAGAGTTGACCAAACTTTGACTGGCTATAACTTTTAAAATAAAACTCCAAATGAGTTGATTCTTTTTCCTACCTCTCTCAAATTTCATCTAGTTTATTTTAAGATTTATTTCAAAAATATTTGAGATTGTATTTGTATTTGTGTATTCTGCAAAATAGGATTTTTGGAGAAAAAGGAAAGCTTCCAATAAAGTGCATCCTTTGCATACTCTTGAAGGCAAGCATTTCTAAACTCTGGCATAATATTTGTTGTGGTGTTTTGATGCGATCACAGCACCTTTTGACTTGGAGTAGATGTGACAGTTTATGTATCGATGTAGTCTCGTGCATGAGTGCACTTTGGAGATTGTTTGTGGCCAGCAATGGATACCCTAAGGATTTGTATCACCCTCGTGAGCTTCTCTTGCACACCGGTAGGAAGCGGGAAAGTCATGGTCTTGGGTAGACACGAGCTTGTCCCTAATCCCTCGTTGAGATGAGTATGCCCGGCATAGCATGGTGAGGCTCGAGGAGTGGTGATTTATTTCACTAGTGGTAATATTGTTGGTGGATACTTGGATCACCTGAGTCGGTTGTAGACCGAGTCTTGTTCAGTAGCTTCCTTTGTCGGTACCACCACTTGTCCCTGCAGGGGACAGGGTATGGTTCAGTAGGTTGTCAACCCCTTTCCAAAGCACACACCGTACAGAGAGGCCGTGATGAAGGTCCCGTGGCCACGGATTAAAGCCTGTCATTCGGTCCGGGGGCATGGGTGTTTCGGTTGTAGCCGAAGGGGATAGCTTCCCCAGTTTGCGCGCGGTATAAATTTTGTGATCCCATGCTACGTCGAGGTTGTAGCCTCCCCACTTAGAGTTTTGCTTGGCAGGTGTCGTGGGTGATTCCAGACACTGGTGAGTTAAGCTGGTGTGTGCAGGTCAGGCGTGTTTTCAATCAAAAGACCGTAGACGGAATTAGTCCCGAGGGACTGAGTAATCCCGTTACTCGTGGAAAATGGTACTCCCTCTGCAGAGGATATATCCTGTCAGATGGTCCTGTTCTTAAGTAAAGGCCACAACCCGAGTTGAGTCTCTGTAACGGCGTTCGGATGGAGAACGATTTAATTAGAGCTTAGTAACGGAATTCGGATGGAGATACGGCTTGACTAAATTATCGGTTTTCGGATGGAGAAACGATTGTACTAAATTTTGTTTATGATTATGGCACCCTTGGATTATGATCTTTATTGTTTTGGACTAACCATTTATATTACGTATATTATTGAGTATCCCTGGGATGGTTCTACCTCCTCGATATTCACTGTGATTATTCTTTTATAAGCCCTTTATGTGGTGTCGCTCAGACGCCCGACTGCGGCATTATTATTTCTGCGTTTTCCGCTCGAGGAGTCATTCAGACACTCGTTTGGCACCAGTATTATTATTTCTGCATTTTCCGCTCGAGGAGTCATTCAGACACTCGTTTGGCACCAGTATTATTATTTCTGCATTTACCGCTCGAGGAGTCATTCAGACACTCGTTTGGCACCAGTATTACTATTCTGCATTTTTCCACTCGAGGAGTCATTCAGACACTCGTTTGGCACCCAGTATTTTATTTTGGTATATTTTTATCCATATGTGTGCATCATGATTTTTTTTTTGTATATTTCGTGACGGATGTATGATCATCTATTAAACCTGGAGTATGTTTGATATATTATACCCGTGTTCTTAATGTTTGCGAGTACATTCAAACGTACTCACTGGCTTGTCCCTAGCTATTGTCTTGGCCAGATTCCTTGCTTGGAGCTAAGCATCGCGGTGACAACCTCGGAACCTACGCTGTTGACGTTTGCAGCCTCGCGAAGATAGGAGTTATCCTGGTCAGCTGTTCTTGTGGGAAATGGAGCCCCATAGACGCAGATGTTTCCAACCGCTTCCGCCCTCAACCATTAGAAACCAAGTGTTGTACTCCCAGGCCTAAATGGTCTTGTACTACATATTTTTGTTCCTTGCTTGGAATTCTTGTATGAAGTTGGTACCTCATCAGCTAACAGTAATCCTGGGGCTGGTGAGCACACAGGCCGTTTTTCTGGGAATTTATATCCCAAAAATCCGGCCGTGACAGACTTGGTATCAGAGCCAGGCTGACCATTGGCTAATCCTATCTTAGCCAGGTCGATAAACTTAGGTTAACCAAACCATCAGACCTTGGCCTAACCCCCGGTCAAGCTTCCCGCGTAAGGTAGCTCCACAGTGACCCGACGCCTTTTCAGCGGACGGTGCCCAACATATCAGCCTAGCCCGTCGATCACGCGCCAGTGACCGACACCCAACCCGTCTCTATCGCAAGCGTCGGAGGAAGACTCCGTCCCCTTTTCCTATAAAAAGGGCATGCTAGCCACGACACAGCACAGCCTCTTTCCCCCAAACCCAGCCACGATGCCTGGCCCCATTGTTCACAATGAGACCACAGCGACCAACCTTGGAGGTTTTGTGACCATGCTCGCAAACCTCACCCGCCGTGCCTATGCGTTAGAAGAGCCTCCTGAGTATGTTGTGTACCAAGGACCCATGTACGGTGAAAGCCGTCAGTACTGGGCCACTGTGCACATCTACGGTAGGGGTCTGTCGCCAGAACGCCCCTACAGGTTCACTAGAAGGACAACTTCCTTTGAGCCACAAGCCATCCAACTGGCAGCCCGAGAAGCTATAGTTCAACTACGGCACTTGTCGCCCATAGTTAACTGTCGCTCATTCTACTACTACCCCAGTCGTGACGGGTATGGTAGGCCACCCCAAGTTGCCAACGGAGACCACGAGACGGATCCTGCGCTGCTGCATCTGGTGCGCTATGTAAGCGCACTAGAGCAACTGTTCGACCAAGTCACTCTGGATCTGATCGCAGCTCGTGGAGAGCTGGTTCGCCGAGCCCCGGCGAGGAGAGAAGCGGAGCCCGACACCGACAACCCAGTCGTGCTGTTCGGACACCCGATCGATCCCCCGAGGTCTGCTCCAGCCATCCACCAGAGCACTTTGGTGACCCCAGAAGCGCTTTGCCGCCTTTTGGAGACCCATTCCAGCGGGATCTGGGCCAACAACCCCCGGGATGGTCATCACCATCTCCCCGACCCTGCAGCATCTCAGCCTCAACCAGCAAATCCTGACGGTGAGAACCGTGGAGAAGCATCGGTGTCCGCAAGGCCAGCCCTCTTAGACATTAACGAAGTAGACTAAGTCGCTCAAAGTTGTATCGAGCCTTAGTTTTCCTACGCTTTGTAATGTGTGACCTTGTAGCGCTTGTATTGCATGCTGTCTGTTTGAGCGCTCCTATTTTTGGAGTAGTAGCTATGCATGTGTACGTTGGCGTACAATTGCATTTTTTTTTTCTCGGGCGCAGCCACCTAGACCAACCCCGTCAACGCCCACAGTAATGCGTCACCTTTATGTGATATGTATATCTGTGGCTTTGACCCGAGTACAGGATCGTCAGCCAGTCGCCTTTTACCCTGGTAGATATCCCAGCCCCGGTGCTATATAAAGGCCACTCCGTGACCTTGCCGAGCACCCCTCACCTTTGTGCGCAGCACCCACAACCATTCCTTGCCATGTCGACCCCTAGTATTTATCTGAGAACCCCAGACGCAACCCCCGGCAGTTTTGTCAAATTATTGTGGGACGTTACCTGCAGTACTATGAGTGCCACCCGTCCACCCCAGTACGAGCTGCTCAAATCGAGGATCACTCCATCCACCTCGAAATATTGGGCAGTGGTGCACATCCCTCCCGCCTACCCAAACCAAGATCCCACGGAAGTCTCCTTCGTGGGGAAATCCATGCCGACTCCGCATATGGCCATAGAAGCTGCTGCGTACGAGGCGCTCACCCGCCTTCGATTCGCGGTGCCCTACGCCAGTGAGCGAGGGTACTATTATTTTCCGAGCCATGCAGCACCTGGAGAAGTTGCATCTTTCCCCGGTGGGCGCATTGAGAGAGATCCAGTACTGGCCAACCTTGCCCAGTACGTCATCGCCCAAGAGCGTTTAACTCAGCGGGTAATGGGTTATCTCCAGAGCCTCGCTGATTTAAATCCTCGGATCGCTATTGGCAGACCACTGAGGCCTGACCAAGAAGGGCGCATTCATCGTCTGGTCAACCCGCTTCCCCCGATATAAGAGGAGTGTGCCCCAGTGCCAGAGGCGTTTTCTCAGGACCCTGTCGCTTTACCATTTTCCATGTAAACGTCTCCGATATATTTATTGTCCAGTACTTGTATTTGTGTGTTGCAGCATGTTCGTAAAATCTTGGTGCAACGGATCCGACTTTCTTTAGTTCCTGTTTTATGAGCAGTGTTACTTCTGTTACTGTTGTTTTAATTATTTCTTCTCTCGCAACGTGTCTTCGAGGAGATTTCTTTTCCCCGAGTTATTACTGCGCATATATGCATTTTTCCCGGCATAGAATTTTTTTTATTATTTGCGCAGCACCATTACAGCAGACTCTCAGCAGCCACTACTCGACCTCGAGCACTGTTACAAATCCCTGAGCACATTTTTGCGCCTATCTAACCACACTCGAGGGCACCACAGTCTCGGTAAGAGAGATTTGTGAGTGTTCATTCGGGCGCGAGCTGCCCCAGCACTCCGACGGCAGTCAGCCCTGATGCCGCGCCTAATCCACATGATCGCTGCCACCGCGAAGAGCTAACACTCGTGCGGCAGCATCACGACGATCGTCCAGGATCATCGCGCACAGGAGCACGGAGAACCCCAGCAGCACCGCCAAGCCCCCACACACCAGGACCACATACCAGTCCGGCATTGCCTCCGCCATTGGAGCCTCGGCTCGAGCTCCTGACAGCAGCTATGGAGAAGAAGGAAGGAGGAGTAGGAGCGAGGCCAGGTGTGAGGAAGAAGAGAGGAGCACCGCGATCGTTTTATAGCCCGAGATCGGTGTACGGTGGGCGAGGTCCACCAGCGCCACTCGTCGCTCGACCGCCGGTGTTCGGAGGCAAGCCCGCGAGCAGTACCGACAGCGCCCTGGCCCGCGAGGTGAGTGCACGCTGCACCGGCAGCACGCACGCCGCGCACTACCCCGGTTCGGCCTTGATGCCGTACGAGCTAGGCATCGCCGGTGGAGGAAGCGCGGGAGAACGCGCGAGGGAGAAGAGAGAGCCAGAGGAAGGAGAAGAGGCCGACAGTGGGCCCTGGGCCCACCTGTCAGCCAGAGAGAGCACGGTGCTCCCGGGTGCGACCAGCGTATTTTAATAATTTAGAATTTATTCTAAATTACTGTATCCAGTAGAAATATCTCGTTTTCCCTAACCGTGGATTTTTCCACGCTGCGCTAGTGTAGCACACTGTGGTTTTACCCCACTTATTGCCCTCTCACTGTAGCCTTTTGGTTTTTGTGCAACTAGAGGATTTCATCGATAAAAGCAATTTTATTTCAAAAACAATTCTTGTCCAAAACAGCTTTTAACAAATCTCGAGGATGAGATTTTTCTTAAGGGGGGTAGTGTTGTGACACCCCAACATTTTGGCCTCATTTTATTTATTAAAATGTTGCCAGGAAATAAAACTTGTCCAAATTGTCAAGTTTTACCTTTTGTGATTTTGGATTTTTGCCTCTAGTGGGAGAAACCTTCAAAGGTATTGTTCGATTTGTTTACTCTCTTTTATAAAACCATTATTTATCAGTGGATTCAAATGTTGCAAGATTTATTTATTCAAAAAGTTTTATCTCTTTAAAATGATTCCTTTTGCATTTGGGGCCTATTTGCACTACAACCACTTAACAAATGCTTTTAAAAATTCCACCAAAATTTGGGGATGTCATGTGATGTTTCCACATCACTTTTATGCAAAGATACCTTCTGGCCATTGGAGATTTTGAGCTCTGCACCAATTTTTCCAATCTGGTCCAGTAGGCACTTTTGCACTGCAACCCATTTAAATATTTCTTCAAAAATTCTTCAAAGTATTTGGAGATGACAGTGGATGCATAAAACTCATCTTCAAGCAAAAACCCAATGATGTTCTTTGGAAAATTTGAGTGGATCAACCTCTTTTGCTTTCTGGTCCAAATTGGTGATTTGTACTGCAACCATATTTTTCCTTGCTCTAGGGACCCTGAGCTTTCTCCTACTTGTAGCCCTCCCTACCAAACTCTTAAGTCCAAGAGATTGGGCTCATTGGAGGTTTTGAAGTGCATGCCCTAAACCCTTCTGTTTTCTGTCCAGAACTGGAGTTTTGCAAAGCTTGCACTATCAACTTTCTGGTTTTGCCAAACTGACCCTACCACTATCTCCTGTGTCTAAGGAGGCACTGATCTGGAGTTTTTGGCCACTCCAAGAGTTGCCTATGTGCATCTGGCATTCTGTCGAACACCTGGTGTGCACAGCCACTTTTGGCAAGCTCTCTGGTTTGCACTATGGACTTGAACCCCTGACCTACCCACCTTGTCCACTGAGTGCCTTGCTACCCCTACCTCCGTCCTGTGCAGTGCCAGCTCCACCCTCGAGCTCTAGAGCGCGCTGGCATTGCGTCGAACAGGTGCCATGCGTGCTCTGGGCGCGCCCAGAGCGCACGTTTTGCACGCGCGCGCACTACGCCGACACGCCGCACTGCCGCAAGCGACGCGACCCGACCCTGGCTCCCTCTGCATCGCTGAGCCACGCACTAGTCGCCCGCCTGCTCCACGATCTCTCTGGCGCCCTGCTGCGCCGCTGGCCGCGCCCTGGCGGCACGCCGGCGTCGGCAGTGGCCTCTGCCATGTTCGGCGCCGCCCAAGCCACCAGCGCACGACAGCTGCCCCGGAGCACAGGCCGTGCTTATCCTCCCGCTCGTCGGAACGTGTTCGTCGCCGCCACGATGCCCTGCAACTACAGGAAAGCGGTCGCCGGCGATCTTATCTGCTGCCACCGCGGAGCCAGCCTCGTCACGCTATATAAAGGGTCCCCGAGCCCCTCCGAGCACTCACGCGACATCAGACACTCCTCGTAGAGCTTCCCGCGTAGTGAATCGAACAGTAGTGGCCGCCTCCCTCAACTCCGGCCAGCCCGGCCGCCGCCAAGCTCCGGTGCGATTCGTCGCAACCGGCCACCCTCTCGCCCAACCAGCACCACCAGTCGCTCCCTCTGGTCCTTGCGGAGCTGCCCAGCTACTCATCTTCGATCAGAGACCACTGGAGCACAAAAAGCACTTCACCACCGCAGCTTTCCTCCGCCGCGGAGCTCGCCGCCGGCGACTCCTTCCACCTCCGCCGACCCATCAACCACCCCGAGGACCGCCTCGGTCTTGCCGTTCCTTTCCCGCCCGCAGATGCCCTCGCGGAGCCGCCGTCCATCGCCGGCGATCGCCGGAGCCCCGCTCCCGTCGGGCAGAAGAGAAGAGAAGGAGGGAAGGAACGGTCGAACCTGACCAGTGGGCCCTCTGGACCCACTGTCAGTGACCCACGCGGCGCCCTCTCTCTGTTTAAGTGGAGGCGCAAAACCACCGAGTGCGTTTCCTTTGCTGCGAAAGCTTATTTCTGCTGAAACGTTTTCCTTTTTTTTCTGGTTTTATTTAAAAACAGAGTTGACCAAACTTTGACTGGCTATAACTTTTAAAATAAAACTCCAAATGAGTTGATTCTTTTTCCTACCTCTCTCAAATTTCATCTAGTTTATTTTAAGATTTATTTCAAAAATATTTGAGACAGGTTTTGGTACTGAGTTTGAAATATTTGTATTTGTGTATTTTGCAAAATAGGATTTTTGGAGAAAAAGGAAAGCTTCCAATAAAGTGCATCCTTTGCATACTCTTGAAGGCAAGCATTTCTGAACTCTGCCATAATATTTGTTGTGGTGTTTTGATGCGATCACAGCACCTTTTGACTTGGAGTAGATGTGACAGTTTATGTATCGATGTAGTCTCGTGCATGAGTGCACTTTGGAGATTGTTTGTGGCCAGCAATGGATACCCTAAGGATTTGTATCGCCCTCGTGAGCTTCTCTTGCACACCGGTAGGAAGCGGGAAAGTTGTGGTCTTGGGTAGACACGAGCTTGTCCCTAATCCCTCGTTGAGACGACTATGCCCGGCATAGCATGGTGAGGCTCGAGGAGTGGTGATTTATTTCACTAGTGGTAATATTGTTGGTGGATACTTGGATCACCTGAGTCGGTTGTAGACCGAGTCTTGTTTAGTATCTTCCTTTGTCGGTACCACCACTTGTCCCTGCAGGGGACAGGGTATGGTTCAGTAGGTTGTCAACCCCTTTCCAAAGCACACACCATATAGAGAGGCCGTGATGAAGGTCCCGTGGCCACGGATTAAAGCCTGTCATTCAGTCCGGGGGCATGGGTGTTTCGGTTGTAGCCGAAGGGGATAGCTTCCCCAGTTTGCGCGCGGTATAAATTTTGTGATCCCATGCTACGTCGAGGTTGTAGCCTCCCCACTTAGAGTTTTGCTTGGCAGGTGTCGTGGGTGATTCCAGACACTGGTGAGTTAAGCTGGTGTGTGCAGGTCAGGCGTGTTTTCAATCAAAAGACCGTAGACGGAATTAGTCCCGAGGGACTGAGTAATCCCGTTACTCGTGGAAAATGGTACTCCCTCTGCAGAGGATATATCCTGTCAGATGGTCCTGTTCTTAAGTAAAGGCCACAACCCGAGTTGAGTCTCTGTAACGGCATTCGGATGGAGAACGATTTAATTAGAGCTTAGTAACGGAATTCGGATGGAGATACGGCTTGACTAAATTATCAGTTTTCGGATGGAGAAACGATTGTACTAAATTTTGTTTATGATTATGGCACCCTTGGATTATGATCTTTATTGTTTTGGACTAACCATTTATATTACGTATATTATTGAGTATCCCTGGGATGGTTCTACCTCCTGGATATTCACTGTGATTATTCTTTTATAAGCCCTTTATGTGGTGTCGCTCAGACACCCGACTGCGGCATTATTATTTCTGCGTTTTCCGCTCGAGGAGTCATTCAGACACTCGTTTGGCACCAGTATTATTATTTCTGCATTTTCCGCTCGAGGAGTCATTCAGACACTCGTTTGGCACCAGTATTATTATTTCTGCATTTACCGCTCGAGGAGTCATTCAGACACTCGTTTGGCACCAGTATTACTATTCTGCATTTTTCCGCTCGAGGAGTCATTCAGACACTCGTTTGGCACCCAGTATTTTATTTTGGTATATTTTTATCCATATGTGTGCATCATGATTTTTTTTGTATATTTCGTGACGGATGTATGATCATCTATTAAACCTGGAGTATGTTTGATATATTATACCCGTGTTCTTAATGTTTGCGAGTACATTCAAACGTACTCACTGGCTTGTCCCTGGCTATTGTCTTGGCCAGATTCCTTGCTTGGAGTTAAGCATCGCGGTGACAACCTCGGAACCTACGCTGTTGACGTTTGCAGCCTCGCGAAGATAGGAGTTATCCTGGTCAGCTGTTCTTGTGGGAAATGGAGCCCCATAGACGCAGATGTTTCCAACCGCTTCCGCCCTCAACCATTAGAAACCAAGTGTTGTACTCCCAGGCCTAAATGGTCTTGTACTACATATTTCTGTTCCTTGCTTTGAATTCTTGTATCAAGTTGGTACCTCATCAGCTAACAGTAATCCTGGGGCTGGTGAGCACACAGGCCGTTTTTCTGGGAATTTATATCCCAAAAATCCGGCCGTGACACGTTCCTTCTCGATTGGTCCTGCTCCGCAGAGTGTTCCGGAGTACGTGCCTGTGGAGCAGTGCCACCCTGTTGATCTTCCAGGCAAGCAAACCCCCTTTGTCCATTCCGATACAATCCTACTCTCTCGCTCCTGCTCTCTTTTACTGCATTAGGACAACAACGATTCAACTGCTACTTTATGCTGCGGTAGTTGAACCCATTACTCTGCATGACCTGTCATTGCCACAGTAAATAGTTGAAACCCACTAGCATGTGTAGGAGTTGTTTGAGCCATGTTGTGTTCCTACCATGCCTTGCCTGCTATTGCTTAGAGTTGTGTCAGGTCTAGTTCATTGGGAATGAACTGGAGTGTTACGATATGTTCTGGTGCCGAGAGTTAAGCGTGTGAACACGATTTGGTAAAGGTAGCGGTGAGAGGCCATGTAGGAGTACATGGTGGGTTGTCTCATTGGGACCGTCCTTAAGAACCAAGTTCTGTGTAAGTTGTCCAATGACTAGCTACTACCACACATTGGGCTCCGGGCGCTCCAAGCTCTCTCGACTTATTAACCGCCTTGATCTCTGTCCAGGAGTTGCAATTAGGTTCTGGTGTTTGTAGGTAGTGTTAGTAGTCTACCAAGTGGCACCCGGCCAGGTGGGCTTGGGACAGACTAGGCACAAGTGGCACGGTGTACTAAGCGTAGATCCATCCAGCGAGGTGGGCTTGGGAACCCTGCACACATCGTTTGGGGCCGTGAGCGACACCCCGGCCGGATCTCCTTGCGGATGGAACCCGAATAGGCGATAAACCTGGACTAGAGTCTTGTGTGGTTACTTAGGTCGTGGCCGACACCCTCGCCAGGCTTCTGCTTGAAGGTTGCCGAGGTACCTGACGTGTACATGGCGGTAAGTGGCCAGAGCGTGTGTGAAGCAGTACACCCCTGCAGGGTTATCATGATCTATTCGAATAGCCGTGTCCTCGGTTATGGACTTCTTGGATGCTTACGTGGTACATAGACAACTTGAAGTGGATACTCTAAAATGCTCAAGATAAGTGTGAGTGCTATGGATGGCTTCTCGTAGTGATACGGGAATGAATCCATAGTGGTGTATTGAGGTTGTGATTAGTGGACTCGTGTGCGCCTTCTTACCTCAAAGAAGTTTCTCGTAGTCGTAGAATAGGATAGCCACTGAGTCAAAGCTGGCTTGCTGCAACTAAACCCCACACTACCCTCTTGATCCAAATGCATGTTTGATAGGATCTGATGTAAGTCTTGCTGAGTACCTTGTACTCATGTTGCTTTATTTATGTTTTTGCAGCGGACACTTCCGTCTTACTAGTAGTTCCGCTTGGACTTCGACGAGTAGCTTGTACCTCAGCTACGATCTTGTACCCTTGGGAGGGGCTTGTAGATAGTCAGGCTTCTCAGCCTTTTCTTTTGTAGTTGTCTGTACTCACACATGTAATGCTTCCGTTGCTTGTATGCTCTGAATGATGGGTCATGTGACCCCTGTTTGTACTTAATGCTATGTGGCTCTTCTGGGCCTTTTATCTATATGAGTTTGCGTTATGTTGTGATGCCATGTTGTACAGCACATACTTGCATGTTATGCGTACGTGTAACGTGTATTGCTATGTGTGGGATCCGACAACATAGTTGTCTATCCTTGGTAGCCTCTCTTATGGGGAAATGTAGTCTAGTGCTTCCACCGAGCCATGGTAGTCCGCTACAGCCCGGTTTACCGTAGTCCTGCTAGCCCAGCACTACTGCTCCGGAACACTTAGACTGGCCAGCATGTGATTCACTTCGTTCCTATGTCTGTCCCTTTGGGGAAATGCCACGCGGTGACATCCGGAGCCCTGCCTAGCCTGCTACAGCCCGGGTTCCCGGAGTCCTGTTAGCCCAGTTGCTACAGCCCGGATTCACACGCTGCTGACCGACATGCTCGATGTTGTTTCATGGATGCCTGTTCCCGTAAGTTAGTGCCACTTTGGGTTCACGACTAGTCATGTCGGCCCGGGTTCTTTGTCATATGGATGCTAGCGACACTATCAGATACGTGAGCCAAAAGGCGCAAACGGTCCCGGGCCATGGTAAGGTGACACCCGTGGGAATACCGTGCGTGAGGCCGCAAAGTGATATGAGGTGTTACATGCTAGATCGGTGTGACTTAGAATCGGGGTCCCGACAGCTTTGGTATCAGAGCCTGACTGCCTGTAGGATTTCCAAGCCAACCTGGTCGAAGTTGAGTCTAGAAATTCTTTAGGTATGTAAGGGAATTGATTGTGGAAGGGAACGTAAGGCTCTTTTTACTTCTTTTAGCTCATGCCCTTCTGATCTGAATCATCCTATCTTTCCTACGGGGTTAAGGAACTAGGCTCCCTCTTCTGTCTATCAGGATCACGTGTTACTACTCCGTAGTCTCTTAGGATTGGTTGATCAGAGTCATATCCCAGTTCGAGTACCTCCGGTGTAGCCTGTTTAGTAATATCTCAGAACCTTGAGTGATGATGTTGAGTTTGGTGCTACCCAGTCCTTTGCAGAATGTCTCATTTTGAGCATTTTACTGCCGTTATGCCGCCGGAATTGTCCTAGGAGTTTGAGAGATACTAATTTCCTTATGCTACATGTTGCATCCTATAGTTGTTGTTGACCTCGTCCTTGGTTCCGCTTCTCAGTATGTCGTCAGTTAACCGAAGTTCTGTTGCTCGTTGCCTGAACCAGGGAGGTGGTAGGGATGAGGAGGATCCTTCCGACCAGCCTTCGTTCGCAGAGTTTATGTTAGAGAAGGAGAAGAACAAGCATGAGTCTAACCGCTTGTTAGCACGTATCGAGGAGAACACCGCACCCCAGTGCAAAGAGTCAGCGACCATCTATGATTTCATTGGTCTGAAACCACCTACCTTCCATCATTCCATTGAGCCACTCGATGCAGATGACTGGCTCCGTAGTATCACACACAAGCTGCGTTCTGCGAACGTAGCTGAAGGTGACAAGGTCACTTATGCTGCATATCACCTGGAAGGTCCTGCTAGTCTTTGGTGGCCGAACTATGAGGCTATGCTTCCAGTTGGCCAGATACCGACCTGGAGGGATTTCACTGAGGCTTTTCGCGAGCATCACATTCCTCAGGCTCTCATTGACCGCAAGAGAGAAGAGTTCTGTAATTTTACCCAGGGTAAGGTGGCTGTTGATGCTTACAGTAGAGAGTTTGAGAACCTCGCCCGCTATGCTATAGAAGAAGTGTCCACGGACGCTAAGAAGCAGGCTAGGTTCCGAAAGGGTCTCAACCCCAAGTTCCGTCGAGATCTCCACCTGCACCATTGCAATACATTCCAGGCTCTTGTGAACAAGGCCATTAATGCGGAGACAACTCAGCTCACCTACGAGGATTCTCGTAAGCACACCCATGATTTGGGTTCTTCCTCCGGTTCTAGTTCTCAGAAGCGCCGGATTTGGATTCCGAACTCTGCTCTTCCACCCGGTTATACCCCGAGACCATCTTATGTGGCGCCTCACCCAGTCCAGCCGTATGCTCCACCCAGGCCTATTGGTGGACCGCCTGCCAACGCGGGTCCACGTCCTACCTCCAAGATTTGTTACAAGTGCGGAGAGCCAGGCCACACCGCCTGTATTTGCACTCAGACCCGTGTTGGTCCACCCCAGACCGAGAAGTCTGTTGGCCGTGGTAAGCCATCACGCAAGATGATCAGTACCAAGTCAGCTCCCACTGAATGTGGACGTGTGCATCACGTCTCAGCTAAAGATGCTCAGGATGATCCGGATGTCGTTCTTGGTACACTCCTTGTAAACTGTCATCCAGCTTCGGTTCTATTTGATACTGGGGCATCTCATTCCTTCATTTCCAAAAGTTATGCCCGCTTGCACGACATATCATTTTGTGATATGCCCTCCCCACTACTCATTCAACCTCCTGGATCCAAATGGCAAACTTCTAGTGTAAGCCATGGTAACGAAATCCTTGTTGACAGACTTGTATTCCTTGCATCACTCATAGCCCTCAAGTCTTCAGATATTAACATCATCTTGGGTATGGACTGGATGACAGCTCATCATGCCAAGATTGATTGTTACACCAGGTCTGTTCAACTCACACACCCATCTGGTAAGTTAGTCACTGTCTCCACCAGAGTTGCAAAGTGTCAACTCTATTCTCTTAATGCCAGTCCTCTTCCAGACCTTGAAGATATCCCGGTAGTCCGTGAATTTCCGGATGTCTTTCCAGAGGAACTGCCAGGTATTCCACCTGACAGAGATGTAGAGTTTGTCATAGATCTTATCCCGGGAACCGCCCCAATCTCTAGGAGACCTTACAAGATGGCACCTTTAGAACTAGTTGAGCTTAAGAAACAACTTGATGAGTCCTTGCAAAAGGGTTTCATCCGTCCTAGTTCTTCTCCTTGGGCTTGCCCCGTTCTCTTCGTCAAGAAGAAGGATGGTACGGACCGGATGGTTGTAGATTATCGTCCCGTTAATTTGGTCACGATAAAGAACAAGTATCCGCTCCCCAGGATCAACGACTTGTATGATCAACTCGCTGGATCCTCAGTCTTTTCCAAGATGGATTTGAGGTTAGGCTACCATCAAATCAAGATTAGAAACGGGGACATTCCTAAGACGGCTTTTGCCACTCGTTATGGCCAGTACGAGTACACAGTCATGTCCTTTGGTCTAACCAATGCCCCAGCTACCTTCTCCTGCTTGATGAACTCGATCTTCATGGAGTACTTAGACAAGTTCGTCGTGGTTTACCTCGATGATATCCTTATCTACTCGAAGAACGAGGAAGAGCATGCCGAACATCTTAGACTTGTGTTAGAAAAACTCAGAGAGCACCGCCTTTATGCCAAGTTCTCCAAGTGCGAATTTTGGTTGCCAGAAGTGACCTACCTAGGCCACGTGATCTCTGGTAAGGGCATTGCTGTCAATCCTGAAAGAGTTCAGGCCGTTATTGATTGGACTCCACCTGAAACAGTTAAACAAGTTAGGAGTTTCCTTGGTCTAGCCAGTTATTGTCGCCGTTTCGTTGAAAACTTCTCCAAAGTAGCCAAACCCCTCATGGAACTTCTCAAGAAGGATAAAAAGTTTGAGTGGTCCCCACAGTGTGAGTACAGTTTTCAGGAACTGAAAAGACGCCTGACTTCTGCTCCCATACTGGTGCCACCGGATTTCACGAAGGACTTTGTTATCTACTGCGAAGCCTCACGACAGGGACTAGGCTGCATTCTTATGCAGGATCGTCATGTGATTGCCTATGCATCTCGACAGTTGCATCCACATGAGGAGAATTATCCTACACATGATCTAGAGCTTGCAGCCGTAGTCTATGCTCTTAAGACATGGCGACATTACCTTCTCGGTAAACGTTGTGAGATTTACACCAATCACCAGAGTCTCAAGTATATTTTCACCCAACCAGATTTGAACCTTAGGCAAAGAAGTTGGTTGGAGTTGATCTCAGATTACGACTTAGGGATTACCTACACCCCAGGCAAGGGCAATGTCATGGCTGATGCGCTAAGTCGTAAGTCCTATTGCAACAATCTTATGTTGCAGCAGGGCCAACCACTTCTCCATGAGGAATTCTGTAAGCTTAACCATCACATTGCTCCTCACGGATTCCTTTCTACCTTGGTGGCGAAACCTACTCTTGTGGATCAGATCATCTCTGCTCAGAAGCAGGATACGGGGATTTCCCGGATCAAGAGAAACATTAATAAGGGAGTTGGTGGAAGTTTCTCTATAGATGATCGAGGTGCTGTTTTCTTTGAGAATCCCTTGGTGGTTCCCAAGAATCAACATCTGCGACAATTGATCCTTAAGGAGGCACATGAATCCCCTCTCACGATTCATCCCGGTAGTACTAAGATGTATCAGGACCTACGCCAGAGGTTCTGGTGGACTAGGATGAAGAGAGAAATTGCTGAGTTCACAGCTAACTGTGACGTTTGTCGTCGCGTTAAGGCAGAGCATCAAAGGCCTGCTGGCACCCTTCAACCTTTAGCCATTCCTGAGTGGAAATGGGATAAATTTGGTATGGATTTCATCACCAGCTTTCCCAGGACCAAGAAAGGGAATAACGCTATCTTCGTAGTCATTGATCGTCTTTCCAAAGTGGCTCACTTCCTACCTGTTCAAGAGAGTATCACTGCTAGTCAGCTCGCTGACTTATATATCTCTCGAATAGTGTCACTTCATGGTGTTCCACTAGAGATCAATTCAGACCGTGGTAGTCTCTTCACTTCTCATTTCTGGGAGAGTTTCCAAACTGCCATGGGCACCCATCTTTCCTTCAGTACCGCTTTCCACCCTCAGTCAAGTGGTCAGGTGGAAAGGGTCAACCAAATTCTCGAAGACATGCTTAGAGCTTGTGTTATCTCATTCGGTATGGATTGGGAGAAATGCCTACCTTTCGCCAAGTTCGCTTATAACAATAGCTATCAATCCAGTCTTAAGAAAGCTCCTTTCGAGATTCTGTATGGACGAAGATGTCGAACACCTTTGAACTGGTCAGAAACCGGTGAAAGACAATTCTTTGGACCGGACATGATCCAGGAAGCAGAAGAGCAAGTTCGCATCATTCGTGAGAATTTGAAAACAGCCCAGTCTCGTCAAAAGAGCCAGTATGACCGTCGTCATAAGGAAGTGGCTTATGAAGTTGGCGACAAGGCTTACCTTTGGGTTACTCCTCTAAAGGGTACCCATCGTTTCGGTATCAAGGGCAAGTTGGCTCCTCGTTACATTGGTCCTTTTCGCATTCTCGCTAAACGAGGAGAGGTTGCCTACCAGTTGGAACTACCCCCACATCTTTCTCGAGTCCATGATGTCTTCCACGTCTCTCAACTCAGGCGTTGCTTCTCGGATCCCATCCGCGGAGTGGACCACGAAATGCTTGATCTCCAAGATAACCTCACTTATCGAGAGTACCCTTTTCGCATTCTTGATCAAGCAGAGCATGTCACCCGATTTCAGAACATAAAGTTTCTCAAGGTTCGGTGGTCTCATCATTCCGAGAGATAAGCTACTTGGGAGCGAGAAGATCGTCTTCGACTGGAGTACCCCACCTTCTTTCCATCGACCCCTGAATCTCGGGACGAGATTCTTTCAAGTGGGGGCGAGTTGTCACATCCCTAGTTCTGGTATGACCTAGACTAGCTAGTCATGTGTGCATCATGTTTAAATTCCATTTAAATTTGAAGTGGGGATCTGTGAAACCCTCAGAATCATTTCTGGAAATGACCCAGATAAAGATTGCTCCAAAAGGGTCCAAGAAAATGTTCATGTTGCTCTCTGAAAATATTGGACAGAGATAAAAATCAAACCAATATTTTTAGGAGCTCATAAATATTTATTTTGGGCATTTGGAATTAATGCAGTAATTATTTGCTTTGGATATATATTGTTATATATATATAATATTGTCCAAAAATTATGCCATTTGTTGAGGAGTTCTGGAATAATACCACTAGCCCCTACAAAAATTGGCATACGAAAATAAAATGGTTTATCATTTTTATTAAACCAAACAAATGTCAGAAAAATAGAAAAGAAACAGAAATGGAAAAAAAACCTACCTGTGCTTACCTGCGGCCCAGCTGGACCAGCCCGCCAGCGCCGTCGTCCTCCTGGCGCTAGTCGGCCAGGCGTGTGGCCGGCGAGCGCGCACGGCCGTGCCGCCACGCCACATGCCTGCCTGTCCTCCCCCCCCCGTCGCCTGGATGCCCCGCGCGACGCCACGCGCCGCCCCGGACCTCTCTCGCTCTCCCCCGTGCCCATTCCCCCTCCCCTGGTCTCTCTCCCGCACACGGCCGAACGCTGCCGTCGCTGCCATTCCCCATTGCCGCAGCCACCGCCTCCCCCTCGCCCTCTCCCCGTATTCAGAAACTCCGCCACGTCGTCCACCACCTCTCCGTCAAGCCACGCACCTCGGGAGGCCCTGGAGCGCCTCCATCAATGTCGTCTTCATCTCCGGCCGCCGGAGATCGTCTTCGCCGCCCCGCTGTCTCCAGCCCTTCCCCGAGCCCGTCGTCGACGCCGTCGAGTCCGCAGTGAGCCTCTGCTCTGTTTCCCTCTTCCCGTTCCTCTGTTCTCGCGCCGTAGCCCTTCCCCCGCCATGGCCGTAGCTCCTCGCCACCGTGCATGTCGCCGCCGTCGCGCTGGCCACCGCAGCCCGCAACCAAGCGCATCACCGTGCTCCTGGTGACACCGGGATGCCGTAGTGCCTCTCCGCTCCCGCCCCCGTGCAACGAAGCGCTGCGCCCGCCCTTGGCCGAACTCCGGCCGCCTCCGCGAGCTCCGCTCCGGCGAGCTCCGGCCTCCCCAGCTCCTCCCACCTGCCCCACCAGATGCGCGAGAGCCCGGGGTACGCTCTGGTGCCCTTAGCCGCCGCCCCCGTGGCCTGTAACGCGGACGCCGCCGCGTCCTGAGGTCGCCGCCGACGACCTCGCCGGCCTGACGTGTGGGCCTGGCCTGTCAGGTGATTAGCTCAGTGCTAATCACCACCTAACCTAACCCCTGACACTGACCAGTGGGCCCCAGCGCCACCAACACTGTAATTAGGATAAACTAACCCCCTTGTTTAACCCTGTGTCACTGACGTGTGGACCCCACATGTCAGGTTTGACCTGGTCAGCCGTGGTTGACTCGCTGACGTCATGCCACCATCATGCTGACGCATTTATTCTTTCTGGATTTAAATTAAATCAAGAAATTCCAGAAAATGATATAAACTTCTAAAATTCATAGAAATTCAACCGTAGCTTAGATTTAAATAATTTATATATGAAAAATGATCAAAAAATGCAATCTATCCATCTGTACTAGTTTCATGCATAACAAACCAACCTATACATGCTGTATATATGAAAACACACTTATGGCATTTAAAGGGACTTATATTAGAGTTGCATTTGAACCTTTGGTTCAAATGGATCTCTTCCAAGTTGAATGCTAAATGCATTGGCTCAAAACACATCACATATTCATGCCATATTCATGCATCATATTGTTGCATATGATTGTGTTTTGATTGTCGACACCGTTCCTTCTCGATAGGTCCTGCTCCGGAGAGTGTTCCAGAGTACCTGCCTGTGGAGTAGTGCCACCCTGTTGATCTACCAAGAAAGCAAACCCCCTTTGTTCATTCCGATACAATCCTACTCTCTCGCTCCTGCTCTCTTTTACTACATTAGGACAACAACGATTCAACTGCTACTTTATGCTGCGGTAGTTGAACCCATTCCTCTGCATGACCTGTCATTGCCACAGTAAATAGTTGAAACCCACTAGCATGTAGGAGTTGTTTGAGCCATGTTGTGTTCCTACCATGCCTTGCCTGCTATTGCTTAGAGTTGTGTCAGGTCTGGTTCATTGGGAATGAATTGGAGTGTTACGATATGTTCTGGTGCCATGAGTTAAGCGTGTGAACACGATTTGGTAAAGGTAGCGGTGAGAGGCCATGTAGGAGTACATGGTGGGTTGTCTCATTGGGACCGTCCTTAAGAACCGAGTTCTGTGTAAGTTGTCCAATGACTAGCTACTACCACACATTGGGCTCCGGGCGCTCCAAGCTCTCTCGACTTATTAACCGCCTTGATCTCTGTCCAGGAGTTGCAATTAGTTTCTGGTGTTTGTAGGTAGTGTTAGTAGTCTACCAAGTGGCACCCGGCCAGGTGGGCTTGGGACAGACTAGGCACAAGTGGCACGGTGTACCAAGCGTAGATCCATCCGGCGAGGTGGGCTTGGGAACCCTGCACACATCGTTTGGGGCCGTGAGCGACACCCCGGGCAGATCTCCTTGCGGATGGAACCCGAATAGGCGATAAACCTGGAATAGAGTCTTGTGTGGTTAGTCAGGTCGTGGCCGACACCCTCGCTAGGCTTCCGCTTGAAGGTTGCCGAGGTACCTGACGTGTACATGGCGGTAAGTGGCGAGAGCATGTGTGAAGCAGTACACCCCTGCAGGGTCATCATGATCTATTCGAATAGCCGTGTCCTCGGTTATGGACTTCTTGGATGCTTACGTGGTACATAGACAACTTGAAGTGGATACTCTAAAATGCTCAAGATAAGTGTGAGTGCTATGGATGGCTTCTCGTAGTGAGACGGGAATGAATCTATAGTGGTTTATTGAGGTGGTGATTAGTGGACTCGTGTGTGCCTTCTTACCTCAAAGAAGTTTCTCTAGTCGTAGAATAGGATAGCCACTGAGTCAAAGCTGGCTTGCTGCAACTAAACCCCACACTACCCTCTTGATCCAAATGCATGTTTGATAGGATCTGATGTAAGTCTTACTGAGTCCCTTGTACTCATGTTGCTTTATTTATGTTTTTGCAGCGGACACTTCCGTCTTACTAGTAGTTCCGCTTGGACTTCGACGAGTAGCTTGTACCTCAGCTACGATCTTGTACCCTTGGGAGGGGCTTGTAGATAGTCAGGCTTCTCAGCCTTTTCTTTTGTAGTTGTCTGTACTCACACATGTAATGCTTCCGTTGCTTGTATGCTCTGAATGATGGGTCATGTGACCCCTGTTTGTACTTAATGCTATGTGGCTCTTCTGGGCCTTTTATCTATATGAGTTTGCGTTATGTTGTGATGCCATGTTGTACAGCACATACTTGCATGTTATGCGTACGTGTAACGTGTATTGCTATGTGTGGGATCCGACAACATAGTTGTCTATCCTTGGTAGCCTCTCTTATGGGGAAATGTAGTCTAGTGCTTCCACCGAGCCATGGTAGTCCGCTACAGCCCGGTTTACCGTAGTCCTGCTAGCCCAGCACTACTGCTCCGGAACACTTAGACTGGCCAGCATGTGATTCACTTCGTTCCTATGTCTGTCCCTTTGGGGAAATGCCACGCGGTGACATCCGGAGCCCTGCCTAGCCTGCTACAGCCCGGGTTCCCGGAGTCCTGTTAGCCCAGTTGCTACAGCCCGGATTCACACGCTGCTGACCGACATGCTCGATGTTGTTTCATGGATGCCTGTTCCCGTAAGTTAGTGCCACTTTGGGTTCACGACTAGTCATGTCGGCCCGGGTTCTTTGTCATATGGATGCTAGCGACACTATCAGATACGTGAGCCAAAAGGCGCAAACGGTCCCGGGCCATGGTAAGGTGACACCCGTGGGAATACCGTGCGTGAGGCCGCAAAGTGATATGAGGTGTTACATGCTAGATCGGTGTGACTTAGAATCGGGGTCCCGACAGCTTTGGTATCAGAGCCTGACTGCCTGTAGGATTTCCAAGCCAACCTGGTCGAAGTTGAGTCTAGAAATTCTTTAGGTATGTAAGGGAATTGATTGTGGAAGGGAACGTAAGGCTCTTTTTACTTCTTTTAGCTCATGCCCTTCTGATCTGAATCATCCTATCTTTCCTACGGGGTTAAGGAACTAGGCTCCCTCTTCTGTCTATCAGGATCACGTGTTACTACTCCGTAGTCTCTTAGGATTGGTTGATCAGAGTCATATCCCAGTTCGAGTACCTCCGGTGTAGCCTGTTTAGTAATATCTCAGAACCTTGAGTGATGATGTTGAGTTTGGTGCTACCCAGTCCTTTGCAGAATGTCTCATTTTGAGCATTTTACTGCCGTTATGCCGCCGGAATTGTCCTAGGAGTTTGAGAGATACTAATTTCCTTATGCTACATGTTGCATCCTATAGTTGTTGTTGACCTCGTCCTTGGTTCCGCTTCTCAGTATGTCGTCAGTTAACCGAAGTTCTGTTGCTCGTTGCCTGAACCAGGGAGGTGGTAGGGATGAGGAGGATCCTTCCGACCAGCCTTCGTTCGCAGAGTTTATGTTAGAGAAGGAGAAGAACAAGCATGAGTCTAACCGCTTGTTAGCACGTATCGAGGAGAACACCGCACCCCAGTGCAAAGAGTCAGCGACCATCTATGATTTCATTGGTCTGAAACCACCTACCTTCCATCATTCCATTGAGCCACTCGATGCAGATGACTGGCTCCGTAGTATCACACACAAGCTGCGTTCTGCGAACGTAGCTGAAGGTGACAAGGTCACTTATGCTGCATATCACCTGGAAGGTCCTGCTAGTCTTTGGTGGCCGAACTATGAGGCTATGCTTCCAGTTGGCCAGATACCGACCTGGAGGGATTTCACTGAGGCTTTTCGCGAGCATCACATTCCTCAGGCTCTCATTGACCGCAAGAGAGAAGAGTTCTGTAATTTTACCCAGGGTAAGGTGGCTGTTGATGCTTACAGTAGAGAGTTTGAGAACCTCGCCCGCTATGCTATAGAAGAAGTGTCCACGGACGCTAAGAAGCAGGCTAGGTTCCGAAAGGGTCTCAACCCCAAGTTCCGTCGAGATCTCCACCTGCACCATTGCAATACATTCCAGGCTCTTGTGAACAAGGCCATTAATGCGGAGACAACTCAGCTCACCTACGAGGATTCTCGTAAGCACACCCATGATTTGGGTTCTTCCTTCGGTTCTAGTTCTCAGAAGCGCCGGATTTGGATTCCGAACTCTGCTCTTCCACCCGGTTATACCCCGAGACCATCTTATGTGGCGCCTCACCTAGTCCAGCCGTATGCTCCACCCAGGCCTATTGGTGGACCGCCTGCCAACGCGGGTCCACGTCCTACCTCCAAGATTTGTTACAAGTGCGGAGAGCCAGGCCACACCGCCTGTATTTGCACTCAGACCCGTGTTGGTCCACCCCAGACCGAGAAGTCTGTTGGCCGTGGTAAGCCATCACGCAAGATGATCAGTACCAAGTCAGCTCCCACTGAATGTGGACGTGTGCATCACGTCTCAGCTAAAGATGCTCAGGATGATCCGGATGTCGTTCTTGGTACACTCCTTGTAAACTGTCATCCAGCTTCGGTTCTATTTGATACTGGGGCATCTCATTCCTTCATTTCCAAAAGTTATGCCCGCTTGCACGACATATCATTTTGTGATATGCCCTCCCCACTACTCATTCAACCTCCTGGATCCAAATGGCAAACTTCTAGTGTAAGCCATGGTAACGAAATCCTTGTTGACAGACTTGTATTCCTTGCATCACTCATAGCCCTCAAGTCTTCAGATATTAACATCATCTTGGGTATGGACTGGATGACAGCTCATCATGCCAAGATTGATTGTTACACCAGGTCTGTTCAACTCACACACCCATCTGGTAAGTTAGTCACTGTCTCCACCAGAGTTGCAAAGTGTCAACTCTATTCTCTTAATGCCAGTCCTCTTCCAGACCTTGAAGATATCCCGGTAGTCCGTGAATTTCCGGATGTCTTTCCAGAGGAACTGCCAGGTATTCCACCTAACAGAGATGTAGAGTTTGTCATAGATCTTATCCCGGGAACCGCCCCAATCTCTAGGAGACCTTACAAGATGGCACCTTTAGAACTAGTTGAGCTTAAGAAACAACTTGATGAGTCCTTGCAAAAGGGTTTCATCCGTCCTAGTTCTTCTCCTTGGGCTTGCCCCGTTCTCTTCGTCAAGAAGAAGGATGGTACGGACCGGATGGTTGTAGATTATCGTCCCGTTAATTTGGTCACGATAAAGAACAAGTATCCGCTCCCCAGGATCAACGACTTGTATGATCAACTCGCTGGATCCTCAGTCTTTTCCAAGATGGATTTGAGGTTAGGCTACCATCAAATCAAGATTAGAAACGGGGACATTCCTAAGACGGCTTTTGCCACTCGTTATGGCCAGTACGAGTACACAGTCATGTCCTTTGGTCTAACCAATGCCCCAGCTACCTTCTCCTACTTGATGAACTCGATCTTCATGGAGTACTTAGACAAGTTCGTCGTGGTTTACCTCGATGATATCCTTATCTACTCGAAGAACGAGGAAGAGCATGCCGAACATCTTAGACTTGTGTTAGAAAAACTCAGAGAGCACCGCCTTTATGCCAAGTTCTCCAAGTGCGAATTTTGGTTGCCAGAAGTGACCTACCTAGGCCACGTGATCTCTGGTAAGGGCATTGCTGTCAATCCTGAAAGAGTTCAGGCCGTTATTGATTGGACTCCACCTGAAACAGTTAAACAAGTTAGGAGTTTCCTTGGTCTAGCCAGTTATTGTCGCCGTTTCGTTGAAAACTTCTCCAAAGTAGCCAAACCCCTCATGGAACTTCTCAAGAAGGATAAAAAGTTTGAGTGGTCCCCACAGTGTGAGTACAGTTTTCAGGAACTGAAAAGACGCCTGACTTCTGCTCCCATACTGGTGCCACCGGATTTCACGAAGGACTTTGTTATCTACTGCGAAGCCTCACGACAAGGACTAGGCTGCATTCTTATGCAGGATCGTCATGTGATTGCCTATGCATCTCGACAGTTGCATCCACATGAGGAGAATTATCCTACACATGATCTAGAGCTTGCAGCCGTAGTCTATGCTCTTAAGACATGGCGACATTACCTTCTCGGTAAACGTTGTGAGATTTACACCAATCACCAGAGTCTCAAGTATATTTTCACCCAACCAGATTTGAACCTTAGGCAAAGAAGTTGGTTGGAGTTGATATCAGATTACGACTTTGGGATTACCTACACCCCAGGCAAGGGCAATGTCATGGCTGATGCGCTAAGTCGTAAGTCCTATTGCAACAATCTTATGTTGCAGCAGGGCCAACCACTTCTCCATGAGGAATTCTGTAAGCTTAACCATCACATTGCTCCTCACGGATTCCTTTCTACCTTGGTGGCGAAACCTACTCTTGTGGATCAGATCATCTCTGCTCAGAAGCAGGATACGGGGATTTCCCAGATCAAGAGAAACATTAATAAGGGAGTTGGTGGAAGTTTCTCTATAGATGATCGAGGTGCTGTTTTCTTTGAGAATCCCTTGGTGGTTCCCAAGAATCAACATCTGCGACAATTGATCCTTAAGGAGGCACATGAATCCCCTCTCACGATTCATCCCGGTAGTACTAAGATGTATCAGGACCTACGCCAGAGGTTCTGGTGGACTAGGATGAAGAGAGAAATTGCTGAGTTCACAGCTAACTGTGACGTTTGTCGTCGCGTTAAGGCAGAGCATCAAAGGCCTGCTGGCACCCTTCAACCTTTAGCCATTCCTGAGTGGAAATGGGATAAATTTGGTATGGATTTCATCACCGGCTTTCCCAGGACCAAGAAAGGGAATAACGCTATCTTCGTAGTCATTGATCGTCTTTCCAAAGTGGCTCACTTCCTACCTGTTCAAGAGAGTATCACTGCTAGTCAGCTCGCTGACTTATATATCTCTCGAATAGTGTCACTTCATGGTGTTCCACTAGAGATCAATTCAGATCGTGGTAGTCTCTTCACTTCTCATTTCTGGGAGAGTTTCCAAACTGCCATGGGCACCCATCTTTCCTTCAGTACCGCTATCCACCCTCAGTCAAGTGGTCAGGTGGAAAGGGTCAACCAAATTCTCGAAGACATGCTTAGAGCTTGTGTTATCTCATTCGGTATGGATTGGGAGAAATGCCTACCTTTCGCCAAGTTCGCTTATAACAATAGCTATCAATCCAGTCTTAAGAAAGCTCCTTTCGAGATTCTGTATGGACGAAGATGTCGAACACCTTTGAACTGGTCAGAAACCGGTGAAAGACAATTCTTTGGACCGGACATGATCCAGGAAGCAGAAGAGCAAGTTCGCATCATTCGTGAGAATTTGAAAACAGCCCAGTCTCGTCAAAAGAGCCAGTATGACCGTCGTCATAAGGAAGTGGCTTATGAAGTTGGCGACAAGGCTTACCTTCGGGTTACTCCTCTAAAGGGTACCCATCGTTTCGGTATCAAGGGCAAGTTGGCTCCTCGTTACATTGGTCCTTTTCGCATTCTCGCTAAACGAGGAGAGGTTGCCTACCAGTTGGAACTACCCCCACATCTTTCTCGAGTCCATGATGTCTTCCACGTCTCTCAACTCAGGCGTTGCTTCTCGGATCCCATCCGCGGAGTGGACCACGAAATGCTTGATCTCCAAGATAACCTCACTTATCGAGAGTACCCTATTCGCATTCTTGATCAAGCAGAGCATGTCACCCGATTTCAGAACATAAAGTTTCTCAAGGTTCGGTGGTCTCATCATTCCGAGAGAGAAGCTACTTGGGAGCGAGAAGATCGTCTTCGACTGGAGTACCCCACCTTCTTTCCATCGACCCCTGAATCTCGGGACGAGATTCTTTCAAGTGGGGGCGAGTTGTCACATCCCTAGTTCTGGTATGACCTAGACTAGCTAGTCATGTGTGCATCATGTTTAAATTCCATTTAAATTTGAAGTGGGGATCTGTGAAACCCTCAGAATCATTTCTGGAAATGACCCAGATAAAGATTGCTCCAAAAGGGTCCAAGAAAATGTTCATGTTGCTCTCTGAAAATATTGGACAGAGATAAAAATCAAACCAATATTTTTAGGAGCTCATAAATATTTATTTTGGGCATTTGGAATTAATGCAGTAATTATTTGCTTTGGATATATATTGTTATATATATATAATATTGTCCAAAAATTATGCCATTTGTTGAGGAGTTCTGGAATAATACCACTAGCCCCTACAAAAATTGGCATACGAAAATAAAATGGTTTATCATTTTTATTAAACCAAACAAATGTCAGAAAAATAGAAAAGAAACAGAAATGGAAAAAAACCTACCTGTGCTTACCTGCGGCCCAGCTGGACCAGCCCGCCAGCGCCGTCGTCCTCCTGGCGCTAGTCGGCCAGGCGTGTGGCCGGCGAGCGCGCACGGCCGTGCCGCCACGCCACATGCCTGCCTGTCCTCCCCCCCCCCCGTCGCCTGGATGCCCCGCGCGACGCCACGCGCCGCCCCGGACCTCTCTCGCTCTCCCCCGTGCCCATTCCCCCTCCCCTGGTCTCTCTCCCGCACACGGCCGAACGCTGCCGTCGCTGCCATTCGCCATTGCCGCAGCCACCGCCTCCCCCTCGCCCTCTCCCCGTATTCAGAAGCTCCGCCACGTCGTCCACCACCTCTCCGTCAAGCCACGCACCTCGGGAGGCCCTGGAGCGCCTCCATCAATGTCGTCTTCATCTCCGGCCGCCGGAGATCGTCTTCGCTGCCCCGCTGTCTCCAGCCCTTCCCCGAGCCCGTCGTCGACGCCGTCGAGTCCGCAGTGAGCCTCTGCTCTGTTTCCCTCTTCCCGTTCCTCTGTTCTCGCGCCGTAGCCCTTCCCCCGCCATGGCCATAGCTCCTCGCCACCGTGCATGTCGCCGCCGTCGCGCTGGCCACCGCAGCCCGCAACCAAGCGCATCACCGTGCTCCTGGTGACACCGGGATGCCGTAGTGCCTCTCCGCTCCCGCCCCCGTGCAACGAAGCGCTGCGCCCGCCCTTGGCCGAACTCCGGCCGCCTCCGCGAGCTCCGCTCCGGCGAGCTCCGGCCTCCCCAGCTCCTCCCACCTGCCCCACCAGATGCGCGAGAGCCCGGGGTACGCTCTGGTGCCCTTAGCCGCCGCCCCCGTGGCCTGTAACGCGGACGCCGCCGCGTCCTGAGGTCGCCGCCGACGACCTCGCCGGCCTGACGTGTGGGCCTGGCCTGTCAGGTGATTAGCTCAGTGCTAATCACCACCTAACCTAACCCCTGACACTGACCAGTGGGCCCCAGCGCCACCAACACTGTAATTAGGATAAACTAACCCCCTTGTTTAACCCTGTGTCACTGACGTGTGGACCCCACATGTCAGGTTTGACCTGGTCAGCCGTGGTTGACTCGCTGACGTCATGCCACCATCATGCTGACGCATTTATTCTTTCTGGATTTAAATTAAATCAAGAAATTCCAGAAAATGATATAAACTTCTAAAATTCATAGAAATTCAACCGTAGCTTAGATTTAAATAATTTATATATGAAAAATGATCAAAAAATGCAATCTATCCATCTGTACTAGTTTCATGCATAACAAACCAACCTATACATGCTGTATATATGAAAACACACTTATGGCATTTAAAGGGACTTATATTAGAGTTGCATTTGAACCTTTGGTTCAAATGGATCTCTTCCAAGTTGAATGCTAAATGCATTGGCTCAAAGCACATCACATATTCATGCCATATTCATGCATCATATTGTTGCATATGATTGTGTTTTGATTGTCGACACCGTTCCTTCTCGATAGGTCCTGCTCCGGAGAGTGTTCCAGAGTACCTGCCTGTGGAGTAGTGCCACCCTGTTGATCTACCAAGAAAGCAAACCCCCTTTGTTCATTCCGATACAATCCTACTCTCTCGCTCCTGCTCTCTTTTACTACATTAGGACAACAACGATTCAACTGCTACTTTATGCTGCGGTAGTTGAACCCATTCCTCTGCATGACCTGTCATTGCCACAGTAAATAGTTGAAACCCACTAGCATGTAGGAGTTGTTTGAGCCATGTTGTGTTCCTACCATGCCTTGCCTGCTATTGCTTAGAGTTGTGTCAGGTCTGGTTCATTGGGAATGAATTGGAGTGTTACGATATGTTCTGGTGCCGAGAGTTAAGCGTGTGAACACGATTTGGTAAAGGTAGCGGTGAGAGGCCATGTAGGAGTACATGGTGGGTTGTCTCATTGGGACCGTCCTTAAGAACCGAGTTCTGTGTAAGTTGTCCAATGACTAGCTACTACCACACATTGGGCTCCGGGCGCTCCAAGCTCTCTCGACTTATTAACCGCCTTGATCTCTGTCCAGGAGTTGCAATTAGTTTCTGGTGTTTGTAGGTAGTGTTAGTAGTCTACCAAGTGGCACCTGGCCAGGTGGGCTTGGGACAGACTAGGCACAAGTGGCACAGTGTACCAAGCGTAGATCCATCCGGCGAGGTGGGCTTGGGAACCCTGCACACATCGTTTGGGGCCATGAGCGACACCCCGGGCAGATCTCCTTGCGGATGGAACCCGAATAGGCGATAAACCTGGAATAGAGTCTTGTGTGGTTAGTCAGGTCGTGGCCGACACCCTCGCTAGGCTTCCGCTTGAAGGTTGCCGAGGTACCTGACGTGTACATGGCGGTAAGTGGCGAGAGCATGTGTGAAGCAGTACACCCCTGCAGGGTCATCATGATCTATTCGAATAGCCGTGTCCTCGGTTATGGACTTCTTGGATGCTTACGTGGTACATAGACAACTTGAAGTGGATACTCTAAAATGCTCAAGATAAGTGTGAGTGCTATGGATGGCTTCTCGTAGTGAGACGGGAATGAATCTATAGTGGTTTATTGAGGTGGTGATTAGTGGACTCGTGTGTGCCTTCTTACCTCAAAGAAGTTTCTCTAGTCGTAGAATAGGATAGCCACTGAGTCAAAGCTGGCTTGCTGCAACTAAACCCCACACTACCCTCTTGATCCAAATGCATGTTTGATAGGATCTGATGTAAGTCTTACTGAGTCCCTTGTACTCATGTTGCTTTATTTATGTTTTTGCAGCGGAGACTTCGGTCTTACTAGTAGTTCCGCTTGGACTTCGACGAGTAGCTTGTACCTCAGCTATGATCTTGTACCCTTCGGAGGGGCTTGTAGATAGTCAGGCTTTCAGCCTTTTCTTTTTTAGTTGTCTGTACTCACACATGTAATGCTTCCGTTGCTTGTATGCTCTGAATGATGGGTCATGTGACCCCTGTTTGTACTTAATGCTATGTGGCTCTTCTGGGCCTTTTATCTATATGAGTTTGCGTTATGTTGTGATGCCATGTTGTACAACACATACTTGCATGTTATGCGTACGTGTAACGTGTATTGCTATGTGTGGGATCCGACAACATAGTTGTCTATCCTTGGTAGCCTCTCTTATGGGGAAATGTAGTCTAGTGCTTCCACCGAGCCATGGTAGTCCACTACAGCCAGATTTACCGGAGTCCTGCTAGCCCAGCACTACTGCTCCGGAACCCTTAGACTGGCCAGCATGTGATTCCCTTCGTTCCTATGTCTGTCCCTTTGGGGAAATGTCACGCGGTGACATCCGGAGCCCTGCCTAGCCTGCTACAGCCCGGGTTCCCGGAGTCCTGTTAGCCTAGTTGCTACAGCCCGGATTCACACGCTGCTGACCGACATGCTCGATGTTGTTTCATGTATGCCTGTTCCCGTAAGTTAGTGCCACTTTGGGTTCACGACTAGTCATGTCGGCCCGGGTTCTTTGTCATATGGATGCTAGCGACACTATCATATACGTGAGCCAAAAGGCCAAAACGGTCCCGGGCCATGGTAAGGCGACACCCATGGGAATACCGTGCGTGAGGCCGCAAAGTGATATGAGGTGTTACATGCTAGATCGGTGTGACTTAGAATCGGGGTCCCGACAGTGTTGTTAGGTATCACCCTCAGCACTCGATAGTAGCTCTGCAGAGTCGAGCAACAAAAGGGGCGTGATGTGATGTGAGGTGTCGGGCTCTGGTCGTCGATCACATTGATCGAGTCATCGATGATGAAGCAGGGGCAACAAGGACAAGGTGGGGGTCACTGATGGATCACTAACCAACCTATACTAAGCAGTTTAGGATAAGCAGGTAAGGTACAATGAGCAGGTTACAAAAGCAGGCTATGCATCAGAATAGGAGCAATCAATTACAGTAGCAAAATCTAATCCTAGCATGAGAGAATGGAACGGGCGATACCGGGATGATCAAAGGGGGGGCTTGCCTGGAAGCTCCGATGAAAGGGAAAAAGGGTCGTCGTCGACGTAGTCGATCACAAGGCAGCATCGGTCTCAGGGTCTACCGGAGAGAAGAGGTGAAGAAACAGTAAATACAAAGCACACAGATACATTACTAAGCATGACATGACAAACGCGGTGCTAGGGGTGTTCTAACGCAGTGCTACATGATACCGGCGAAGGGGAATAACATCTGGGAAAGTTTTCCCGAACTTTGGCATATTCGGACAGCTGGAACGGAGGGGAAGGTTGCACGTTTGCTATGCTAGGGACGCTTGGCAGACGAACGGACTGCATATTCGGATTCGCCTCGTCGTTCTAAGCAACTTTCTTGTATAAAACTTTTTCATTTGAGCTACGGATATTTTTCTATGAATTTTCAATGTTTTAAAAGTATTCTTAGATTCTTCTATCTATTACTTTTGAGTTATTAAATAGGCAGAATTATATTGTACCCACTAGATGCTAGCCTAGTGGATGACAAGTGCGGTCCAGGGACCAGTTGACCCGGTCAACAGTAGACTGGTCAACTGTTGGTTAGTTTACAATGGGGCCCATACGTCATTAACTAATATCTATAACAGATTCATTTGTCTAGTTAATTAGCAGTGGGGGCCCATTGTCATAGTGTAGCAACCAAGTGTTAATTAGACCCTAATCTAATTGCAGGGCCGACGAGAGGCATAGCCAGCCTTACGGCTGTGTACACACACGCACACACAACACACAACCATGGCCGCGAGTAGTAGCAGATAGTAGTAGCAGCGCAGCTAGCAGTAGGCATGCAAGGGGAGGCAGCCGCAAGAACAGTATACAGAGCTGCAACAACTAGCGGGAGCATCAGCAGCGGAAGCAGCCTATGGCAGCAGCGCCAGCAGTGTGCGGTGGAGGCAGCGGCGCCCCGCTGCGGGTGGCCGCTGGCGGCGACGGTAAGTGAGCAGCGAGCGGTGAGCGAGGGTGCAGGCGGCTGGTGGCGGGACGAGCGGGCTGCGGGCGTCAGCGGGGAGGCAGCCGTGCGGCGCTGAGGTAAGCGGCGCGGGTGGAGCCCAGCGGTACGGGGACGCAGCGAGGCCAGGCGGGGCGGAGGCCTGATGCGTGCGTCGGAGGTGAGGCGCAGTACACAGGAGCGGGCGCGAGCCAAGGCGCGCGTCGTCGCAGGCGAAGCGCGAGCTCGGCGCGGTTAGCGGGGGGGGGGGGTCAGGGAATGAGTGCAACGCGAGGCGCGGAGAGCACGAGCAAAGTTCTACGACACCAAATACAGAGGGTAGGTGGACGGGGAGCACGCGGTGCTCACCGCCGTTGCTAGGAATGCCGGAGGGAGAGTCGAGGCGGCCGAGATGGAGACGACGGGCGGCAGCCTGAGGAAGAAGACGTGCTCGGGGCGGTGTTGTGGGGGCATCCGGGTTCTCGTGGCTCGGCGTAGACGGCCCGGGGAGGAGACGAGGATGACGGGGAGGCGGTTGAGGGCGGCGATGACGTCGGGGACGAGCGCTATGTCTAGGGAATTGATGAAAGTGGCAGAGATGGTTGCGTACGGGGGCCTCTCCAGATATACGGGTAGAGCGAGGTGGAGGGGTTCGCTGTGATGTTCTTATGAACCAAGAGGACCGCGGGAAGCCCGACACGATGATTGCAACGCCCATGCTGGGGGTGGATGTGTGCCACACCATGGCCCCTGTCTCCTGTAGCGGGAGGTGGAGGAAAAGCCAGTTGGGCTGAGCCAAAAGCTCTATGGTCATCAATGACCAACTTGCACAGCAGTTTAGTAAGGCCATTTTCTATTTTCCCTTTTATGTATTTCAGTTAGCCACTGATCATATTTATTTGAGTGACAAAATGAATTTAGTCAAACTTGAAATTTGGCACACAATTTGAGAACAACATTGTGGTGTTGCATAAAAAGTTTTAGAGCCAACGGAATTGTTCATGCATTTTTAGAAATTGAATAGGTCAATTAATATGCTGCTGGGCCACTTTATATTTTCCTAGGGATTAAAGGGAGAGCCAAATGATGTTGGTTTCCACATGATAATTAGCTAGTGAATATTTGTAACCTAACAAACATTTTTGTTTTGACATTTGAAAACTTTATTTGTTTGACTTTAATTTAAATTTGAATTTGGACCGGATTCGAACCAAAGCGAGTTTAACAACAGTAATCGCGGTGACGTGGCATCATTATCAGAGGATTACTGTAGCTTAATTATCCGAGTGTCACACTTGCCGACGATCAATGGATGTTGTTTCTAGGCCCACCTGTCGCATCAGGGGCTGAGACCGACATGCAGACCGGCTCTGAGACTGAGACTGGCGCCGAGACTAGCGGAGCCAGTATAGAACCGAAAACAAAGAGGCCACGGAACCCAAACCAGCTCATGACTACTAGACTGGTGGTCACAGAGATGGACCGCCGCATTTTTGAGCCAACAGCGCCCGAGGAAGCGCGATCGTGCTATGGCAATCAAATAGGCTGCATCGTACGGACAACTGCCACCATCTGCGATGAGAAACTAAAGAAGATAGATAATATGAGGCCCTCCCTCCTAAAGATGATGCACGAGATATTCTTGTTCCCGGGCCGGGATGAAAAGGAACATAATGTAGAGATAAGGACCCGACAATGAAGAACATAAACAAACACGCCATGACCAAGTTTAGCGACGCGTTGGCCGCGTGGAAAGCAAGGGTGAAACATCGGATCGTCAACAAAAAGGAACCCTACTCCGAGATTGTAAAGGATAATCCGACAATCACGGAAGAGCAGTTTGAAATATTCAAGGCGGCTTGCGAGGCCGAAGCTGCCAAAACAAAGTCAAAGTACATGAAGGGGCTTCAATAGAGGAACATGGGGCGCCACCGCCGCGGAAGCCGTGGTTACGGCGGGAAGAGGTCCATATCGGGCAAGGAGGACACGGAACGCGAAAGTCTGGGCATCACAGACCCCTTGGCGGACTTCACTGTCCCGCCTGAGACTGCTGGTAATTTTAGTTTCTGATCAATTCGACTGCATGTTTAGTCATATTTGTAAATGATCCTTGTTCCTTTTGCAGAGAGAGCAGCACTGGATTGTGGCCAAAAGCGACTCGCCGTCTGAGGTGTTGGCGAGGCCCAAGTGGGACACTCCATTCAAACGAGTGTTGAACATATTGAAAGGACTCCCGGTGGACGCTCGGCCGTCGTTTGGACGCGTGCACGGTGTCGGAGACGGCGCCACGTGGAAGAAGTACTACCATGAGACCATGGAGGAGAGAAACGAAAGACGGAGGTTAACTGAAGAAAACATCGACAAGAAGGTTGAGATTGCGGTTGAGAAGAAATCAGCTGAGACAGTCGCAACAGCGGTAGCTGCCGCAAAACAGGTGATTGCAGATACATCTACTGCCTTGGTTCCGGCCGTTTTCAATTGGAGCAGGCAAAATCGAGGAAAAAATGCAACGAACTTTCCCCTTGCCGACTTCTTCGGGACCAGCTCGACTAGCGTTGCACCAGCACCAGCACCTTCACCTACTCCCGCACCGGCTCCCGCACAGGCTCCCACACCTGCTCCCGCACCTGCTCCTCCACCGGCTCCTGCACCTACTCATAGCAACCCGACCTCCTTCTCGGACATGCTCGGCGGTGCTTCGTCTTTGGCTGAGCTCGACGCCGTCACGATATCTGTCACACCGGCCCTCTTCAATAAATGTATTATCTCCCGTTTCTGTTGCCTTTTGGATGTCTCACGTCGCAGAACTGTTTTTGCAGGCCGACGTAACCCCGTGCACCATATTGTATACCATCGGTGACCAGAAGGTGGACGTGGGGAAGGGGACGATAGTGAAGCCGAAGGAACCATTGTTCCATAGCCGGCCGATCCCCCCTGGGTTTCTCCGGTAATAAGGCCACGAGAATTTGGCTCCTCCGCTACTAGGGGGATGACGACGAGACCCCGTAGCGGCTTGGTGGTTGCAATGGGTGGGTCCTGTTGTGGCCAAAGAGTCTGCTTCTTCTGGAGGCAGCCGGGAGCACACCCACGAGCACGTAGCCTCAGCAAGGTACGAACATCAACACCCACCTACCCAATTAGTGTTGGCTTTCGTGTTGGGTGATAGCGGACGGGGTGAGGAAGAGGCTCCATTAGTCGCTGATGATGTCGCCATAGATGAGAATAAGGATGACGATGACACTGAACAGTATCTCAATACTGGCGCCTATGGTGAGTACTCAGGGTTTGAGCGTCATGAGTCAGTGCCTGAATTGCAGCCTTTGGAGGCTGAACGTATTATAGGCGAACTTCTACGTGGAAAGAAGCATAGGAAGAGACGGAGGAAAGGCAACAAAGCTGCTTCTATGATCCAGCGCCTCAAGAGCCTCGGGTTCAAGACCGTATACCTATCCCGGTGTGGCAAAATAGCATATTGCCGGTGAACCAATCCTACCTAAGTCAGCGTTAGATGCCACGCACGGCAATCTAAGGAGACTTCATGACGATGTGCTGTGGAGAGAGAAAATCCTCATCACCTCGGAAAATCCAGGATACCCACTCTATGTGGTTAACGTGCTGCGGCAAAGGTCGTACGTCCACTCATGCCCCGCAGACAAGTTCCTCCTTCGATTCGATTACATCTTCGACATGTTTCACTTCAAGAAGCTAGATTTTACGTTTGTCCGCCTTTTTGCTTGAACATGAACTACATTATCGGGATTGAGCAGATACCTTATATCTGTGTCGCTGACCCGTACTTCATGCACGAGGGCTTCTTTGCAGTGTGCGCAGAGCACCGTGAATATGCGAGGGACTACATCGTCGATTTCATGGTCGCTAATAAGGACAAGGAGGCAATTCTTGTGTCTTATCATCCCCTGTAAGTCATCCACGCGGATATCCTTCCTTCGATTTAAATCATTCATTTGCACGATGGAGGATAATTAATTTGAGGTGTACTTATTTTGCGCAGCGGCAGGCGCGCCGTCCTCATCATCCTTTACCCCCGATACTCCCACGCTCTTTACTTGGACTCGTCAAAGAACATGAACAAAAAGGATTACACCCACAACAAGTCTGTTCTCGACAGTGCTATCTTTTACTATGACGCATGGGGTGGGGGGATCAAGGACAGGAAGAAAAAGGACAACAGGCCCGCCTTCGGTCGTAAGACCGACTTCTGCTGCATCTAGCAACCGAGTAATTTTCTTAGTGATGGATTCTATGTCCTACACCACATGCTGGAGTACAGACGGGTTCATCAGGACCTTCGCATGTCACCTAAATCCGGCAATGCCCATATTCTGCAATGGGCAAAGAACATAGGAGATACCCCGGATCAACGCCTTCGAGCTGAGTTCTATCACATCCAGCATGGACTTGCCCAAGTCATCGTGAAGGAGGTCCTCGACAAAACAGTTCTGTTCTACGAGGAATGGCAAATGTCGCGGGAAGATGTCGGAACACGCTTAGCCACTCAGCGTCTCAACCTGAAGCCTTTCGCTAAGCTCGGGGACTATCTCCCTGACATGGTTGGATGGCACGACATGTTGGAGTGATTGTTGATATATGACAATGTGTCCGTTTAGTCCATACTTTCTGAATGACGAAACTTTGAGTTATGCACGACGAAACATTATTTGTGATGTTATTAAACCGTCCTCCTCAACTAGCGAAGATCACTCTGGTTAGGGCATTTTGGGTATGATGAACTTTGTTATTTATGCTTATGTATGTTGCTTCTCTTTTTTCCAAGTCTGTCTCTTCTGTTGCTCAACTATGTATGTTGCATATCATCGACTCATGTGACAATGCAGGTGCATAGATCATCGATGACGAATAAGTGCAACAACAGGAGTATACGACGAGCGGCCGGAGTGTCAGGCCCAGGTGTACTGGTTTCCGTTTCCGAGCGATAGCCAGTAGTTAGTTTAGGTTCACTCTAATGCGAGAGAGGGATACGAACTCATGTACTGCATAGTTCCACTCTCACTCATAGTGATAGCTCTTCTCGCGTATATCATTGTATATATGGATGACGATGTAGTTGCAAGTAATCGAGACTTGCATCGCTATTTTCGAGATGATGATGATGATGAGACCACTTTGTGTTGGATGATGATTATGATGATGACATGATTTGATGAGACTATCTGTATGTATATGCTATGATTACATTTGCATGTGTTTTATATTCTAAAGGTTATTGTATAAAGCCTGTTCAAATACAAAACAAATATGCAGAAAAAATAGAAACTAATAAAACAAGTAGTAGCGTGGGGAATAAAGTTAGCAGTAGCGCTCTCTTACCAGTAGCACGTCCTGGTCAAAAGCGTTGCAGCTATTACCAGCAGCGCGTGGCACCAAAGCTCGCTGCTGCTAGCCATGTATAGCAGTAGCGTGGGACAGCATGCGCTACTGCTACATGTTAGCTGTAGCGCCTTATCAGCAGCCCGGCACCCCGCGCTACTGCTAGGCAAAATACCCGCGCTACTGCTAGGCTTTTCCCTAGTGGTGGTAGAAGAGCCTAAGCTTGGGGATGCCCCGGCATCCCAAGCTATTATCCAAAAATGAGCAACCAACTAAGCTTGGGTAAGCCCCCGAGTGGCATCCCCTCTTTCTTCTAACGACCATCGGTATTTTACTCGAAGCTATATTTTTATTCGTCACATACTATGTGTTTTGCTTGGAGCGTCTTGTATGATGTGAGTCTTTGGTTGTTTTATTTTGTGTTTTAAGTCTTGATCCCTTGCTGGACACGGGAGAGCCAAAATTATGTCATGACTTGTTAGAATTGCTCTCTATGCTTCACATAAATTTTTATGAGCTATGGACTTGCTCTAGTGCTCCATTATATCTTTTTGAGCATGGTGTGCTCAGTATTTTTGAAGAAATGCTCTCTTGCTTCACGTAGATTTATTTGAGAGTTAGTAAAATTTTCATGAAATTCTCTCTTGCTTCACTTCAATTATTTTGAGAGAAAGAAAATTTTTTGCTCATGATCTTCACTTATATTTGTTTGAGCTTATGAAAAGCAACACATGAAAATTAGTCCCAAAGTGATAGATATACAAGAAGGATATAATAAAAATTTCATGAAGATCATTGGACAAAATAAACTTGATTCTTAGTAATAGTTTTGAGATATGATGATGTGATATGTGAGTTATGTTGATGAGTAATTATGCTTTAGTAAGAATATTGGTTTTAAGGTTTGTGACTCCCTATGCAAGCGCGAAAGTCAATAGTCATGCAATGAAATTATATCCTACTTGTGGTGCATTATTCGGTGTTAATTATGCTTAATGCTTGCTCATGAGATTATCCGTTTCTTAGTTGGTCGTTTTTCAATCTTTTGCTATCTTTCATTTTGCACTAAGTATGATCTCTACTTGTGCATCCAAAAATCTTTAAACCAGTTTCGCCACATGAGTCCACTATATCTACCTATATGCGGTATTCTTTGGCCGTTCTAAGCAAATTTTTACGTCCCATCTCTAATTCTCAAAATAAGCTTCTCTTTTTGTGTGTTTGTTTGAGTGTTTATTCACTTGTCATGGCACGAGAGTAAGGAAAAGGTATTAGGGATGCCAGTCCCAAAATGAAAAATGAATTTACTTTATGTTGTCAAATAATAAATTCCTTGGAAAGTGTTGGTCTGGAAGGCACCCGTGGATACGGCTAGCCATGGAAAGTGGAAGTATGGTGGAAAAAGGAGTAAACTTTACTTTCTGTTTGGGAACCGCCTATGATATATCTAGCATGGAATGTGTTGGGAACTCTAAGTTGTTTCCGTTGGTGGGATGGATACACCTCCCAAAATGTTATTATCTCTAAGTTTTTCTCTTTGAGCTCTGGCTCCTCTACAAATCCCTACTTCCCTCTACGAAGGGCCTTTCTTTTACTTTATGAAATTTTTATTTTGATTTTGCGTCTGCATCTTCTCTTACAAAAGCACCAACTAGGAGGCAATATGATCGTACTTAAGTATTCGGTGTAGCTAATATGCGGGTGTGTTTCATGAATGGATAAATGGTTGAGCACGATGGGCTAGGGATAACTTATTTTAGCGTTGATATTTTGAAAGACATGATTGCTTGTTGATATGCTTGAGTATTTAAATTATCATGTCAAAACTGGACTATTGCTTTGAATCACATAAAAGTCCAATTGTCCATGCAATAAAGAAAAGAATATGATATGACATGTTAGGCAGCATTCCACATCAAAAATTATGTTTTTATCACTTACCTACTCGAGGACGAGTAGGAATTAAGCTTGGGGATGCTGATACGTCTCCAATGTATCTATAATTTTTTATTGTTCCATGCTGTTATATTATCAATCTTGGATGTTTTATAATCATTTTGTAGTCATTTTTTAGTACTAACCTATTGACATAGTGCCAAGTGCCAGTTGTTGTTTTCTGCATGTTTTTTACATCACAGGAAATCAATATCAGACAGAGTCCAAACGCAATGAAACTTCACGGAGATTTTTTTGGACCAGAAGGAACATAATGGGCCCTGGCTGCGCCTGGGTGTGCTCTAAGGAGAGCACAACCCACCAGGGCGCGCCAGGAGGCCCAGGCGCGCCCTGGTGGGTTGTGCCCACCTCGGGTGCCCCCGGACCGCCTCTTTGCTCTATAAATACCCAAATATTCCCAAAACCCTAGGGGAGTCGACTGTCGGTGTAAAAACCATCTGATCTCGCATAGGGGGTCCCGAACTGTGCGTCTGAGGGTCGAAGGTAACAGGAGGCAGGGGACACGATGTTTACCCAGGTTCGGGCCCTCTTACACTACTAAAGGATGGTGCTAACGCGACACTACGATCAGAGACTCTTCGATGAAACTGTGTGTGATGCCATAATCGCAAACGGTGCTGTAAAATAATCATCAAAAAAGGTGCAAAATGTTTGCGATGGAGGATGCATCAAACACGGTTCAGATTTTAGTTGCGTGTGCGATGCAGGGCATACAGTTCAGCTCAATTAACTGTTTGCGATGAGGAGGAACAAAAGAAACGGGTAGCTAGATGAAGGTGTGTGCGATGTACAGCATACGGTTCACTTAGATGAACTGTTTGTGATTAGGCAACACAAAAGAAACAGTCAGCCCGATCAAGGTGTTTGCGATGTACAACATCCGGTTCACTCGGATGAACTGTTTGTGATTAGGCAAGATAACAGAAACAGTTCAATATAACAAGATGTGTGTGATACGCGGCAAACAGGTGTGCAATCAGAAATGTGTGCGAAGACCGATAATAACGCAGACGAGTGCTTCTAATAAGATGTATGTGGTATGCTCTGTCTACACAACATCTATTGGCCGTTGTGGGACGGGCGGTCATCCGGATACGCCATAAGGATGTGAAGAGGCATTCCTATCACCAAGGACTAGTTGTTCCACCAGTAGCTCATGTAAGAAAACTATCAAGTTAAGTGTGCTCAGGCTGGAGCAGCCATCGGATGGGTGACTGGATGGGAAGTTGTGTCGATGTTAAATTAGGTGATGGGATGGGTCATTTCGGTCAAATGACCAAAATGCCCCATTCCCTCAGCTAATTTAACCTTGAGGTCCTTGCGTTTTCATTTTTTTTAAATTTTTAACACATGTTGAAGAAGGTCTACCGCATTACTTTTTGACAATGTGCGATAGGTGGCATACAGTTGATCCATCCGACCTATTTGTGATGGAATAGGCCATGTGTGTTGTGGGCAAATGCTTGCTAGTATTCCACCGTTTGGGATTGATTTCTTCATCATCGACGAGTTCCCTAGTGTGGTCCGTGTTCATCTGGTCATCACCTACTTCTGGTGCTAGCTCGATGCTAAGTTTCCATTAATTGATGGCGTTTTATGAGCACGCCACCGTTTCCCGCCATTTCCTCACCTGTTTCCCGGCACCCTGCTATATTGCGCATAGGGGGCACGCGACGCACGGAGGCGACAAGCGTAGCCTGTAGCACATCCACCATTTCCAAGCATGCCAACCCACCAAAGCGCCGCATCTGCCATCAACCTCGTCGACGAGGAAAACGAGCAGGCGCCACGGCCCGTCGAGGCCGAGGCACTCCCCGGCAACACGATGGACGACGCCGTGATGCGCGTCATCGCCAGGGTTGAGCAGACCTTTAGCGCATGGCGCTTGAGCGCCGCGGATCAAGATAGGCATATCAGCGCCGACAGGCTGCAGCTCACCGCACAACATGATCGGTGGCACGCCGCAGAGCAAGCTAGGCGCGTCCGCGCCGATAGGCTACGGCTCGCCGCATGGCAAGACCATTGAAGCGCCGCAGAGCGAGAGGCGCGGCGCGCCGCACAGCAAGGGCGGATCCATCGGCGCTTGCCTGCTGTCGACACGGCGTCGCAGCTGGTTACACGTCCCGTCAGTACGCCCATTTCTCGCCAGGAGTGGGCAGAGGCCCTCAGCGTCGTACTTGCACCAGAGGCCGGCCGCGCCGTACTTGCACCGGATGCCCGCCGCGCCGTTCGCATGGGTGCCGCCGTTCGCCTTGTCCGCGGCCCGCTGGATGCCAACGCGCTGGTCCGTAGGCTCGACCACCCCCTTGGCCCAGGTGTCCACCTGGGCGCAGTAGAGGAACATGGCCGTCGCATCCTCGAGCTGGTGATCTCCGATGAAATAGCCAACATGGAGTTCGAGATCACGCTCCAGATGTACCACGAGCATGTCGAACGCTTGGACAAACGCATGCACGAGTTCAGGCAGAGCCAAGAGCTACCCTAGGCATGCTGGTCATGGTCTCATGGATGCGTTTTATTTTGAAAAGTCGTTTCGACGTGGATAGCTATGTATTCACAACAATCATAGTATTGCTCTGTTTCAATGTGTGTACTCTGCTTTCCATTCTTATATGTTCTGTTGCAATGTGTGTATATACGCTTTCCATTCTGTATATGTGGATGATAACAGCTAGATTCAAATTAGTATACAAAAACAGATAGAAAAGGGAATTCAATATATATATATATATATATATATATATATATATATATTAATTGTTCATTAGATCATCAGAGAATATATATAGATATATATAATATCATCACATATACGTGATGATACTTAACTACTAGGTACAATGCATAAAATTGAAAACGAACAATACTAAAACTAATAATCCCTCCTGGGGCTAGTATTCCGGCAGCCCCTCGCCAGCAGCTCATTGGTGCGCTTCGTCTTCACAGTGTGGAGGCAGTACTCTGACTCCTCCGCCTCGCAGCGCTTGACGTACCGATCTGCCTCTTGCTGGCGGACGCGTGCGGCCGATCTTGCCATTTTTTTGGGCGCCGACCGGAGCTCCTCGTCGGTGGCATGTTGGAGCTTTTCGGCCCACCTCCACGCAGCAACAAGGCGCCCAACGCCAATGACCTTCCTCGCGAAGTACCCGTCTTCGTACACCTTGGCACGACGACGCGCCCGCCCCCAACGCTCCGCCACCTCCTTTTCCAGGCGGCACCACGGGCTTCACAGGCCGCCTGTTACCTGGCTTCCTCCTCCGCCATATCCTTCTTGAACGCCACTTGCCTGGCTTTCTCAACCGGTGGCAGCGACTTCCACAGACAAAGATTGTACTGGCCCCAAAACCAATCCAAAGTTGGGGGGTCCGACGCGTAGGGGTCCTCGTCGTTGCTAATCGAGTGAGCATCCTCGGGGGGCGGCGACTCCTCGTCGGCGCGTGGGCACACCAACGGCGCCATGGCAAAGATTTGAGAGAGAGAGAGGGCGAGCGAGGGGAGGATGTAGATGAGAATGCAGGCGGGACGACGTGGGCAAGGTAGTATTTATTGGCGGCCGGAATCTAGATCGACGGGGACAGTACACACGCCGGTCGCCGGAATTTACGAGTACAGTAGTTTGAATTACACACACTTCCCGCAGCGAATCCGTGTGTGAACATAATAGCTGACGGTTTCCAATATAGAACCGTGCCTGATTAATGATCCCCGCCAATAACCTACCAAACCTCGAGCCGCGAGATAGAGTGACAACCGTCTGGGGGCCGGTTGTCTTGCTAGATCTTTACATTTTCTTTTTTGAACACCAGATATTTACATCGTCTCGTGATTTTTTAACTCACACACAAGTACACAAAAATATGATTTTTCAAACCATTTTGGTTAGGCGTTGCATATAGATGTAGTTCAAATTTGAATTACGGTCATTAAATGGTTAGAAAATCACTTGAATGTCTTTAAAAGGTCAAATGACCCCTGAAAATTTCCAAATTTTCACATGACAGTTGTATTAGTGCACGCTAAATGTAGGAAAAAATTTGAAGGCTATAATAGGAAGCTATGTCCCGTCCGTCAGCAAACATGCATTGTTCCCTCTCGGAACCACGAAGCTTCTAGTGAGTTGCTCCGATTTCTGAGGGTTGTGTGTCCAAACTTTCGTCAAACAGGCCTATTATTTTACCACATCATCTTGGTGGCATGACATTAAACATATTGGTCATTGAGTGACATGGCATTTTAATTCAAAAAATAGAAAAATGATCAGAAACACATGAAACCTTGGTTGATGTAATGGCATGCACCAATATGTTTGAAATTTCCTTCTAATTTACTGCACATGGAATTAGCTCGCACAAACGTACACAAAAATATGATTTTTCAAACCGTTTTGGTTAGGCGTTGCATGTACATGTAGTTCAAATTTGAATTACGGTCATTAAATGGTTATAAAATCACTTAAATGTATTTAGAAGGTCAAATGACCCCTGAAATTTACAAAATTTTCACATGACAGTTGCACGCTAAATGTAGGAAAAAAATTGAAGGCCGTAAGAGGAAGTTATCTCCCGTTCGTCATCAAACATGCGTTGTTCCCTCTCGGAACCACGAACCTCGTAGCGAGTTGCTCCGATTTGTGAGGGGTGTGTGTCCAAACATTCGTCAAACATGCCAATTTCTATACCACATTATCTTGGTGGCATGACATTACATCGACCAAGGTTTCATCTGTTTCTGATCATTTTTCTATTTTTTTGAATTAAAATGCCATGTCACTCAATGCATACGTATGCATGTGTCCATGTCGTGAGACCAATATGTTTTGAAAATTCCTTCTAATTTACTGCACATGGAATTAACTCGCACACAAGTACACATATATGATTTTTCAAACCGTTTTGGTTAGGCGTTGCATGTAGATGTAGCTCAAATTTGAATTACGGTCATTAAATGGTTAGAAAATCACTTAAATGTCTTTAAAAGGTCAAATGATCCCTAGAAATTTCCAAAATTTCACATTACAGTTGTAGTAGCGCACGTTAGACGTAGAAAAAAATTGATGGACGTAAGAGGAAGCTATCTCCCGTTCGTCATCAAACATGCATTGTTCCCTCTCGGAACCACGAACCTTCTAGCGAGTTGCTCCGGTTTGTGAGGGGTGTGTGTCCTAACTTTCGTCAAACATGTAAATTTCTTTACCACATCATCTTGGTGGATGACATTAAATCAAGCAAGGTTTCATGTTTTTCTGATCATTTTTCATTTTTTTGGAATTAAAATACCATGCCATGCACTCCATGCATGTGTCCATGCCTTGATACCAATATGTTTGAAAATTCCTTCTAATTTACTGCACATGGAATTAACTCGCACACAAGTACACAAAAATATGATTTTTCAAACCGTTATGGTTAGGTGTTGCATGTAGATGTAGTTCAAATTTGAATTACGGTCATTAATTGGTTAGAAAATCACTTAAATGTCTTTAAAAGGTGTAATGACCCCTGAAATTTACCAAATTTTCACATGACAGTTGTATTAGTGCACCTTAAACGTAAGAAAAAAATTTGAAGGCCGTTAGAGGAAGCTATCTTCCGTTCGTCATCAAACATGCATTGTTCCCTCTCGGAACCACGAACCTTCTAGCGAGTTGCTCCGGTTTGTGAGGGGTGTGTGTCCAAACGTTCATCAAACATGCCAATTTCTTTACCACATCATCTTGGTGGCATGACGTTACGTCAACCAAAGTTTCATGCGTTTCTGATCATTTTTCTATTTTTTTTTGAATTAAAATGCCATGTCACTCCATGCATAGGTATGCATGTGTCCATGTCGTGAGACCAATATGTTTGAAAATTCCTTCTAATTTACTGCACATGGAATTAACTCGCACACAAGCACACAGATATGACTTTTCAAACCGTTTTGGTTAAGCATTGCATGTAGATGTAGCTCAAATTTCAATTACGGTCATTAAATGGCTAAAAATCACTTAAATGTCTTAGAAGGTCAAATGACCCCTGAAATTTTCCAAAATTTGACACGACAGTTGTATTAGTACTACAAAATTTCTCGTTCATTTAAAGCACCATCCGTTGCCACTTTATTCCAAATTCGTCTTTCACAGCTAATAAAAAATATCTACAACATCACACACAATTGTTTTCTAGGAACCGTTTGCGATGAAAAATATTTGGGTCTATTTAAGTCTCCCTCCTTATGCTTCGCCGACCCGTCTGCTCTAGTGCCGGCAACCCCCAAATCCACGAATCCCGATCCCCATTCCCGCACCCCGTTCTTGCAAAGATGACACCATGGAAACGCTTCGTGAAGGCCCGTACGATGGCCGCGTCCGCCCCCCGAGCACCGCCGCCTATGCCGAGAGTGCTGCCGCATCTGCATTGAGGACGTCTGCGGTAGCCGACAGGGCAGCTGCAGCAGCTGAGATGGCTGCAGCTGCTGCTGCGACGGCGGCTCCAAACACCGACAGCGCTCGAGCTGCCGTCCGTGCCGCTGATGTCGCCCTGGCCCGGGTCGAGGCAATCCACGGCAAGATCGAGGATGCACATGCCAAGATATTCCAGGCCACCTCAGACTCCAGCATGCAACCCACGTCTAAAAAGGCGGCGGTGGCCATGGAGCACCTACTTTCTCATGAGGTCGCCTAGCGGGAGTTGGAGATGCAGGAGGCGACGAAGATCGAGGAGCGCCGGGAGGAGGAGGTTCATGTGGCCGAGGTCGAGGAAGAGAAGAGTCTGTCCGTCGAGGAATCGGCGGTCGAGTACCAACGCGAGCTCTGGCGCAGCCACTACTACGAGTACTACAACCTTGAGGGCGGCACCGAGGACGAGGACGAGGACGCGGTCGACTTCAGCAGGGGGACGCAGAGTCCACCAATGGCGGCATGTCGCCAGGACAAGTCATCGATGTCTCATCTCACACCGGCGATGCATAGGCTAGCGCGGTGGCGGATTTTTAATTACGTGAACTTAGGCTTTGTTTTTAATGCTGGTCTTTTGTTAGAGCAATGTTTAGGTCAACTGGCTCCGTGTAATTACTAAAATTGCTCGATTCCTTAAGTGTGGTATGTCTGCTGTACGCTCTTTTGTTTGCCCAAATTAGCAAGCGATGTTAAATTATGCAATGATGTACCCGGGGAAATTTCCACCAAAATTTGAATTATCAAACTCATCCCATGTGCGTAAAGCTGAAGAATCGTTTGCGATGCACACAATCGTTCAAAGTGAATGGTCCAGCGGCACCGCGCGTGTTCAAAGTGAATGTGCCCATGCCTTGAGGCCAAAATTTGAATTATCAAACTCATCCCATGCCTGTAAAGCAGAAGAATCGTTTGCGATGCCCACAACAATTCAAAGTGAATGGTTCGGCGGCACCGCGCGCAAAGTTTCCCTCCACATTTCCAAAATTTTGGCCTACCGCCAAAATATCTACCCTCGCCCCCCTCCCCCCTTCCCCACCACCTTTTCTCCCCGACCACAAGTCACATTTCCCTTGTTTCCTCGTTCCTTCCTTCCTTGCTAAGCTATAGCCGCTTCCTCGCTCTCGTCGTCTCGCATCCTACCGCCGGGGTCGCCATGGTCTTCTTCAAAGACATCTCGAGCGGTTCCTCCTCCGGCGACTACTCCTTCACCACCCGGGTATGCCTCTCTTATCTCTCTTGGGCTATGACTTGGAATGAAGGATTTTTACCCGGAAGTCGATTTGAGTCGTTTCTTCCTCTTGTAGCTCCCTAAGACCATCAGTGGCAACGAATGGAGCGGGGTGGCTGAAGATCTATCTGCTCGTTGTCACCATCAAGCTCCATGCGTGAAGCTAGTTGCGTTTGATTCTGTGGATAGTGGGAGGATGTTTCTGGCATGTGCAGAGAAGGTTAGACCCTCTTTCGTTGTTATAAATCATTTGTTAGATGTGATTCAGACACTGTCACGGTCCCAACCCATTCATACCACACCTTCAACCAAACGCATCCTAAGACAGTGTCACGGTTTGTACCTAGTATCTTAAATTGTTGCCATCTCATCAGCGGTGCCATTAGAAAATTATTTGGCACCGCTTTCAGCAGTTTGTGCAGCCAACTTTGGTCCACACATCCAAGCAGCCAAGCAGTAAAATACTAAATCTTTATGGCACGAAGGAACTGGGCATCGGAACAACTACGTGCTCCGGAGTCCGGGTCCCTATTTTTTTCCGCTGCATCGGCTCGCCAGTGTAGGGCACCGGTGCGAGATGTAGCAATAGTTGTCTTTACCCCAGTATTGGCATACATAGTGGACGGCCTTAGTGCTATTAGTTCTATGTTACTAAATTTCTGCATGTACACACCTATTAGTATCAATTTGCTGTCATCCCAACACTGTCGCTATGCTGTTGCAGTTATATTTACCTTCCTCATAAAATGTTCAATTTGTTATTTATTGTACATGAGTAAGAACTTATAGTGTCGTTGTAGTTAATTATAGCTTCTGATGTTCCAGGATTTGGTTGTTGTCTAGTACCAATTATTTCATTTGCGCATTGATCTTTTTGAGAAGATATGTCATAATTAACATGTTTCTTCAGTTTTTCAAAATAAGCATTGGTGATTTTCTATGTTGCTATAAACCCATTTCCCCTACAATTGTTACTGATCTAGTTTTAAATATTATAGGATGAACGGAAGTGTTCTTACTTGGAGTGGGTTGATCAAGAGTGGCCACAGTCTTTGAAGATGTGCCTAACGAAGCTCTGGAGCATGTATGAGGAAGAGAACACACGTAGGCTTAGAGAAAGTCTTGTCAACGCTGAAGCATATTTCAAGATGCAGGATACAAAGTTGAAGGTGGAGAATGAGCTTAGATTTTTTAAATCAGACTTTGCTAAGATGGTGTTGGCGAAGGAGGAGGCACTTTCCCAGTTGGCCCATGCAAAACGGGTTCGTACTGAACTGAAAGCAGAGGTGGATAAGACGAGCCTGGATGATCTCGATTAGGGAACTGAATATATTCTTCTTATGAAGTTGAACTAGCTATATGTTGTACTGTGCTGTTTTCATGTAGCTACCGTACTGTGATGTTATAGTATATTTATGTGACTGATATGAAATTGGCAAACAACTGTTCGATATGAAATGTGAATTTGCATAATACTGGAATTATTAATTGTAAACTAATAAACCTGCTAAATGTGTCATGGACCTTTGCAAACGGTTCTAGTAGTAAAAGCGCTTGCGATGGATAGCCCAATGCCACACAGTTTTCTTCATCAAATCGTGTGTGATATAGTTGATAAAAGAAAACAGTTAACCAAGGAAGACCCTGTGTGATAGTTACACCTTTCACACATGAGCCTACACATAAAACTGTGTGGGGTGTACGTCCGAATGGAAACGTTTTCCCTGGATTGACTATGTGGGATGTACATAAGAATGGAAACGTATTCCTCGGATTGACTGTGTGTGATATACATACGAACGGAAATGTGTTTTGGGATTCGCCATGTGGGATGTACATACCTACGAAAATGATTTTGTCGGATTACCATGTGGGATGTACATACCTACGCAAATGATTGGGATTCGATGCCTCGCCCGATCGCACACGGCCCCAGCCTGGGTCCCAGGAGGGCCTATCCCCGACGATTTCTAGGTCGTGTGGGAAGGACACCCTATCGCACACACTCACTTGGCGACGGTTCCAAATTCCGTCGCGGAAAGGGGTTAAAAACCGTTTGTTTAGGACCGACGCGCACTAGTGTTAATGGAGGTAATAGCCAACTTCCTGCTTGATTGAGTTTGATGTGTATAGGGGTTACAAGAGTTGATCTACCTCGAGATCGTGATGGCTAAAGCCTAGATTTCTAGCTTGTATGTTTATGATTCGTCCTACGGACTAAACCCTCCGGCTTATATAGACACCAGAGGGGCCTAGGGTTGTCCAGGGTCGGTTTACAGAGAAAGGTATCGCCAAATTTGCCATCCACACAAAGGAGAGTCCCATCCAGACACGAGAGAAGACCTTCTATCTTGTATCTTCACAGCCCATCAATCTGGCCCATGTCTCATAGCCCGGACGCCCGGGGACCCCCTAATCCAGGACTCCCTCAGTAGCCCCTGAACAAGGCTTCAATGATGATGTGTCCAGCGCGCAGATTGTCTTTGACATTGCAAGGAGGGTTCCTCCTCCGAATACTTCAAAGAACTTGATCAAAAGAACTATATCCGGCTCTGTGTTATATCTACAACCCTGAACCACAAGGGCAACATATTTAAACAGAAATAGGTTATGTCTTCTGACAGATTTTCTGGTGAGCCATTGTGTGCTGGCCTTAGTATTGTTTTGAATCGTTTTTAGCCTCCCGCTTCGCATTTCGAGGCGCGGTCTTCATTGACACGTTTTGTCAAAGCACAGATCGTGTCCCCTTATTATGGGATTCTCATCAATACGGTTTTGGGTAATCCAACTGTGCCGTTTGCATGACCCCTTGGGAATAGGCGAGTTTTAAGGCTCGTGGGGGACGCTCGGCATTCACCGCCTTTATAAGAAGATAAGGACCCATCTTTTTTCCCCACGCCTTCTTCCTCCTCAGCCCATCTGCCCTCAAGCTCCAGCGCCCATGTTTCAAGCTTTCCCCTCACCACCAACGACTGCAGCCATGTCCGGATCCGGTTCGTAAGGCAAGTGGATGGCCTCCTCCGTGACAGAGAAGGATACCAAGGAGCTTCGCGAAGCGAGGTATTTTACATCGGAAATCAAACATAGACTCCCTGCCAAGGAGCAAGTTATCCCCTCTACAGAACCCGGTGAGAGGGTGATATTCCTTCCTCACTTTCTCTGCGGATTAGGGTTTCCCCTACACCCCTTTGTCCGAGGTCTCATGTTCTATTACGGGTTGGATTTTCACGATCTGGCCCCGAATTCCTTCCTCCACATGTCGGCGTTTATCGTCCTGTGTGAGGCATTCCTCCACACCCCCCCACCTTCGGTCTATGGCTCAAGATTATCAACATGAAGCCGAAGGTGGTCGACGGGCAACACGCGGATTGCGGCGGTGCCATGATAAGCAAGCTTCCCAAAGTTATCTGGCCCAAAGGGGCCTATGTTGATTACCGCCAAGATATGGCAGCAGGCGTGGTTTTACATCGCTGAGCCTCGTGGCACCAAGTGGGCGGCTGCCCCTGCATTTAGATCCACACCACTGTTGCGGCTTGCGTCCTGGACCAACAAGGGTCTGGATTGGGGATCATCCGACAAGGTACTGATGCTGAAGAAGTGCATCAAAAATATCATAGAGAAGAACACCCCAGCCTCAGGATGTCATCTAGGTGATGCTCAGCTGCCGGTCCCTTCCCTGCCAAGCCGGCCTCTCCGCATGTGGGAGTTCAATCCGGATGGGCCACGGATCCTGACGCGATTCTTCGGCACGACGCATAAAGCAATCTGGAAGCTACTTTCCAAGACCCAAAAGTCATGGCCGGGGACGTCCGAAGACATCGGCCTCGACTGCAATCATCCAGCCTCCCCAGTAAGTGCTACTTTTCCGAACATAACATGGTCCATTAATCATAAGAGGGGGTGGACTGAGACTTCCATCCTGGAAAACAAGGCTGGACGAAGAAGGCGGAGCGGATCAGATGTCCTGCTCCATTGCCAGAGAACCCAACAGATCCTCTTTTAATGAGGATGCTGGTCCTAGCGCCCTATCAAGCGACGGAGAAGAAGGTCCGGAAGAAGAACAAGGCAGCCAAAGATGGTCTCCGTTGCAAAGGTACTTCGGACGCTGTGTCCGGAGGTACCGAAACCCACTCCTCCGAGGAGGATGAAGACAAAGAGGAGGAGGAAGCCGACAGCCACCTTTCCCCGATGGGGAAGAAGAAGAAGAGGGCGGCCTCCGAAGATCCGGAGGCGAATGCGCCCAAAAGGGGAAAAATTTCCGTCCCAGATGGCTCGGATTCAGACACCGAGGCCATCCCCAAGTGGCGCCCCCGGCTGAAACCACTTGCCGAATCGTAAGTATCTGAAGATGCTGCACAGAAGTCTGGTTTTGAAGTGTATGATATTAACGTTTTGAACGGTGTAGGTCGGCCCGCGATCTTCCCCAAGAATTATCGAAGGGGAACTCTTTGGATCCGAGGATGATGGAGAGCGAGTCAACTTCACGAGCCTCCCCGCCCATTGATGTGTACTACACAACCTTCTTCTTGTAGACATTGTTGGGCCTCCAAGTGCAGAGGTTTGTAGGACAGTAGCAAATTTCCCTCAAGTGGATGACCTAAGGTTTATCAATCTGTGGGTGGCGTAGGATGAAGATGGTCTCTCTCAAACAACCCTGCAACCAAATAGCAAAGAGTCTCTTATGTCCCCAACACACCCAACACAATGGTAAATTACATAGGTGCACTAGTTCGGCGAAGAGATGGTGATACAAGTACAATATGGATGGTAGATATAGGTTTTTGTAATCTGAAAATATAAAAACAGCAAGGTAACTAATGATAAAAGTGAGCACAAACGGTATTGCAAAGCTTCGAAACAAGGCCTAGGGTTCATACTTTCACTAGTGCAAGTTCTCTCAACAAGGATAACATAATTAGATCATATAAATATCCCTCAACATGCAAAAAAGAGTCACTCCAAAGTCACTAATAGCAGAGAACAAACGAAGAGATTATTGTAGGGTACGAAACCAACTCAAAGTTATCCTTTATGATCGATCTATTCAAGAGTCCGTAGTAAATAACATGAAGCTATTCTTTCCGTTCGATCTATCCTAGAGTTCGTACTAGAATAACACCTTAAGACACAAATCAACCAAAACCCTAATGTCACCTAGATATTCCAATGTCACCTCAAGTATCCGCGGGTATGATTATACGATATACATCACACAATCTCAGATTCATCTATTCAACCAACACAAAGAACTTCAAAGAGTGCCCCAAAGTTTCTACCGGAGAGTCAAGACAAAAATGTGTGCCAACCCCTATGCAAAAGTTCACAAGGTCACCGAACCCACAAGTTGATCACCAAAACATGCATCAAGTAGATCGCGTGAATATCACATTGTCACCACAGATAAGCACATGCAAGACATACATCAAGTATTCTCAAATCCTTAAAGACTCAATCGATAAGATAACTTCAAAGGGAAAACTCAATCCACTACAAGAAGGTAGAGGGGGAGAAACATCATATGATCCAACTATAATAGCAAAGCTCGCGATACATCAAGATCGTGCCATATCAAGAAGACAAGAGAGAGAGAGAGAGAGAGAGAGATCAAACACATAGCTACTGATACATACCCTCAGCCCCTAGGGTGAACAACTCCCTCCTCGTCATGGAGAGCGTCGAGATGATGAAGATTGCCACCGGTGCTGATTCCCCCCTCCGGCATTGTGCCGGAACAGGGTCTCGATTGGTTTTTGGTGGCTATAGAGGCTTGCGGTGGCGGAACTCCCGATCTAGGTGTCTTTTCGGGGGTTTCTGTATTTATAGGTATTTTTGGAGTCAGTCTCACGTCAGGGGGGGTCTCCGAGTCGTCCACGAGGCAGGGGGCGCGCCCAGGGGGTAGGGCGCGCCCTCCACCCTCATGGACGGCTCTGGACTCTTCTGGCCCAACTATTTTACTTCGGGGGCTTCTTTTGGTCCATCAAAAATTGGCACGTCAATTGGACTCCGCTTGGTATTCCTTTTCTGTAAAACTCAAAAACAAGGAAAAACCAGAAACTAGCACTGGGCTCTAGGTTAATTGGTCAGTCCCAAAAATCATATAAAATAGCATATAAATGCATATAGAACATCCAATATGGATAATATAATAGCATGGAACAATAAAAAATTATAGATACATTGGAGACGTATCAAGCATCCCCAAGCTTAATTCCTGCTCGTCCTCAAGTAGCTGAATGATAAAAACAGAATTTTTGATGTGGAATGCTACCTAACATATTTATCAATGTAATCTTCTCTATTGTGGCAAGAATATTCAGATCCATAAGATTCAAAACAAAAGTTTAATATTGACATAAAAACTATAATACTTCAAGCATACTAACAAGGCAATTATGTCTTCTGAAAATAACATGGCCAAAGAAAGCTTATCCCTACAAAATAATATAGTCTGGCTATGCTCCATCTCCATCACAAAAAATACTCAAATCATGCACAACCCCGACGACAAGCCAAGCAATTGTTTCATACTTTTGACATTCTCAAACCTTTTCAACTTTCACGCAATACATGAGCGTGAGCCATGGACATAGCACTATAGGTGGAATAGAAGGTGGTTGTGGAGAAAACAAAAAGAGGGAGATAATCTCACATCAACTAGGCTTATCAACGAGCTATGGAGATGCCCATCAATAGATATCAATGTGAGTGAGTAGGGATTGCCATGCAACGGATGCAGTAAAGTTATAAGTTTATCAAAGCTCAACAAAAGAAACTAAGTGGGTCTGCATCCAACTTGCTTGCTCACGAAGACGTAGGGCTCTTTGAGGAAGCCCATTATTGGAATATACAAGCCAAGTTCTATAACGAAAATTCCCACTCGTATATGAAAGTGACAAAATAAGAGACTCTCTATCATGATGATCATGGTGCTACTTTGAAGCACAAGTGTGGTAAAAGGATAGTAGCATTGCCCCTTCTCTCTTTTTTCTCTCATTTTGTTTGTTTTTCTATTTGGCTTCATTGGCCTCTTTTTTTTCCTCACACGGGACAATGCTCTAATAATGATGATCATCACACTTCTATTTATTTACAACTCAAGGATTACAAATCGGTACTTAGAACAAAATATGACTCTATATGAGTGCCTTCGGCAGTGTACCGGGATGTTCAATGACTCATGAGTGACATCTATGAAAGAATTATGAATGTTGGCTTTGCCACAAACACGATGTCAACTACATGATCATGCAAAGCAATATGACAATGATGGAACATGTCATAATAAACGGAACGGTGGAAAGTTACATGGCAGTACATCTCGGAATGGCTATGGAAATACCATGATAGGTAGGTATGGTGGCTGTTTTGAGGAAGGATATGTGGTGGGTTTATGGTACCGGCAAAAGTTGCGCGGTACTAGAGAGGCTAGCAATGGCGGAAAGGTAAGAGTGCGTATAATCCATGGACTCAACATTAGTCATAAAGAACTCACCTACTTATTGCAAAAATCTATTAGTCATCGAAACAAAGTACTACGCGCATGCTCCTAGGGGGATAGATTGGTAGGAAAAGACCATCACTCGTCCCCGACCGCCACTCATAAGGAAGACAATCAAAAAATAGCTCATGCTCCAACTTCGTTACATAACGGTTCACCATACGTGCATCCTACGGGACTCACATACCTTAACACAAGTATTTCTCAAATTCACAACTACTCACTAGCATGACTCTAATATCACAATCTTCATATCTCAAAATAATCATAAGGAATCAAACTTCTATTAGTATTCAATGCACTTATTATGAAAGCTCTTATTATATCCCTCTTGGATGCCCATCATATTAGGACTAAATCCATAACCAAAGCAAATTACCATGCTGTTCTAACGACTCTCAAAATAATATAAGTGAAGCATGAGAGTTCATCTATTTCTTCAAAATTTAACTACCGTCGTGCTCTAAAAAGATATAAGTGAAGCACTAGAACAAATTACAAACTACTCCAAAAGGTATAAGTGAAGATCAATGAGTAGTTGAATAATTATGCAACTATGTGAAGACTCTCTAACATTTAAGAATTTCATATCTTGGTATTTTATTCAAACAGCAAGCAAAACAAAAGAAAATAAAATGACGCTCCAAGCAAAACACATATCATGTGGTGAATAAAAATATAGCTCCAAGTAAGGTTACCGATGAACGAAGAGGAAAGATGGGATGCCATCCGGGCATCCCCAAGCTTAGACTCTTGTTTGTACTTTAATATTACCTTGGGGTGCCTTGGGCATCCCCAAGCTTAGGATCTTTCCACTCATTATTCCATAGTCCATCGAATCATTACCCAAAACTTGAAAACTTCACAACACAAAACTCAACAGAAAACTCGTAAGCTCCGTTAATATAAGAAAATAAATCACCACTTTTGGTATTGTTGTGAACTCATTCTAAATTCATATTGGTGTAATATCTACTGTATTCCTACTTCTCTATGGTTCATACGCTCCGATACTACTTATAGATTCATCAAAATAAGCGAACAACACATAGAAAACAGAATCTGTCAAAAACAAAACAGTCTATAGCAATCTGATTTGTTTGAATACTTATAGAACTCCAAAAATTCTGAAACTAGGACAACCTGTATAATTTCTATATTGATCTTCTGCAAAACTAATTAGCATTTTATCACTTTCTTGTGAATTTTAACAATTATTTTCGTGAGCACAAAGTTTCTGTCTTTTTCAGCAAGATCAAACAACTATCACCCAAGAAGATCCTATTGGTTCTACTTGGCACAGACACTAATTAAAACATAAAACCACATCTAACCAGAGGCTAGATAGATTATTTATTACTAAACAGGAGCAAAAATCAAAGAACAAAAATAAAATCGGGTTGCCTCCCAACAAGCGATAACGTTTAACGCCCCTAGCTAGGCATGATGATTTGAATGATGCTCACATAAAAGATAAGAATTGAAACAGAAAGAGAGCATCATGAAGAATATGACTAGCACATTTAAGTCTAACCCACTTCCTATGAATAGGGATTTTGTGAGTAAACAATTTATGGGAACAAGAATCAACTAGCATAGGAAAGTAAAACAAGCATAGCTTCAAGAATTTCAACACATAGAGAGGAAACTTGATATTATTGCAATTCCTACAAGCATATGTTCCTCCTTCATAATAAATTTCAGTAGCATCATGAATGAATTCAACAATATAACTATCACATAAAGCACTATTTTCATGATCTACAAGCATAGAAAATTTACTACTCTCCACATAAGCAAAATTCTTCTCATTCGGAATAGTGGGAGTATCATAAGAAACTTGGGTACTATAAATTGTTTTTAAACATTAAAAGAGTAATGATCAGAAAAAGGGTAAACAGAATCATGACAAGTTTTATAAATACAATCATCACTACTTTTTATAACATAAGTATCATCACAATAATCATCATAAGTAGCAACTTTTATCTCATCATAATCAATTGAAACCTCTTCCAAGATAGTGGAATCATTACTAAATAAAGTCATGACCTCTCCAAATCCACTTCATAATTGTCACAATAAGATTCTACACCCTCCAAAATAGTGGGATAATTACTTCCTAAAGTTGACACTCTTCCAAACCCACTTTCATCAATATAATCATCATAAGTAGGAGGCATGCTTTCATAATAAATTTGCATATAAAAACTTGGGGACTAAAAATATCATCTTCATTAAACATAGCATCCCCAAGCTTGGGACAAACATTAATTGCAGCAAATAAATTCTCAAACATGTCATTCTCATCAAACACAGCATCCCAAGCTTGGGCCTTTTCATATCATAAGCATAATCACTCTCATCAATAGTATGGATAGTACCAATAGTATAGCAACTATTATCATCACAATGAGTAGTAGGCATAACCATAATAGGAGCAACATCATTTGGGAGGGATACCTTTTTACCTTTCTTCTCCATCTTTTCTTTTTCTTCTCCACATTATGTGTGGGTTTAATCCTCTTTTTGGAGCTCCTTATTAATGATATTGGTTGAATAGAAGGCTCTTCCTCGTTACCTGATTCATCATAAGAAATAATAGGAGGATATTGGGAAACCTATTCCCTTTCATTACTATTCTCTTCATCTTCTATGTGTTTTCTTATCTTTATGTAATTGGAAATATAAGGATTTTTAATGCAATTCACCGCACAATACATATAAATTTCCCCTAGATCAAAATCAAGAACTGTCTCAAGGGCAAATTCTGGAATATCCTTAGTTATACATTTCATTTCTTCATAACCCAGAAGCAAACTAAGTTCATTATGATGTGCAAGGGAAATCAAGTCATCTCGGTGTTTGGACATGATTCGATCATGAAACAGTTTGCATTGGATATTTAAATGACCACGTTCATTGCAAAGTTCACAAGGATGGCTAAGAAAATTTAAATTTTCAGCACAAACATCTAGCCTTTCTTGCAACCATTTAGTTTCTAAATACTTATGCCTCTTGCAAAATCTATCTCCCCTATTTGCTGTGTACTTGCAAACTCTATGTGCTCCACAAAAGTTGACATGCTTATAAGAGACATTTTCATCATGACTAGTGCAATCATCATTAGTACTATGGATATTCAAAGAGTTCATACTAACAACATTGCAATCATGCTCATCATTCAAAGATTTAGTGCTAAATATTTTATTGCATTCTTCTTCTAGCACTTTAGCACAATTTCCTTTCCATCATTTTCACGAAAGATATTAAAAAGATGAAGCATATGAGGCAACCTCAATTCCATTTTTTGTAGTTTTATTTTATAGACTAAACTAGTGATAAAACAAGAAACAAAAATATTTGATTGCAAGATCTAAAGTTATACCTTCAAGCACTCACCTCCCCGGCAACGGCGCCAGAAAAGAGCTTAGTTGACGGGGTGTTAGTGCTGCTTACCTAGCCTCCTCGGCAACGCCGCCAGAAAAGAGCTTGATGTCTACTACACAACCTTCTACTTGTAGACGTTGTTGGGCCTCCAAGTACAGAGGTTTGTAGGATAGTAGCAAATTTCCCTCAAGTGGATGACCTAAGGTTTATCAATCTGTGGGAGGCGTAGGATGAAGATGGTCTCTCTCAAACAACCCTGCAACCAAATAACAAAGAGTCTCTTGTGTCCCCAACACACCCAATACAATGGTAAATTGTATAGGTGCACTAGTTCGGCGAAGAGATGGTGATACAAGTGCAATATGGATGGTACATATAGTTTTTCTAATCTGAAAATATAAAAACATCAAGGTAACTAAAGACAAAAGTGAGCACAAACGGTACTGCAAAGCTTCGAAACAAGGCCTAGGGTTCATACTTTCACTAGTGCAAGTTCTCTCAACAAGGATAACATAATTAGATCATATAAATATCCCTCAACATGCAAAAAAGAGTCACTCCAAAGTCACTAATAGCAGAGAACAAACGAAGAGATTATTGTAGGGTACGAAACCAACTCAAAGTTATCCTTTATGATCGATCTATTCAAGAGTCCGTAGTAAATAACATGAAGCTATTCTTTCCGTTCGATCTATCCTAGAGTTCTTACTAGAATAACACCTTAAGACACAAATCAACCAAAACCCTAATGTCACCTAGATTCTCCAATGTCACCTCAAGTATCCACGGTTATGATTATACGATATGCATCACACAATCTCAGATTCATCTATTCAACCAACACAAAGAACTTCAAAGAGTGCCCCAAAGTTTCTACTGGAGAGTTAAGAAGAAAACGTGAGCCAACCCCTATGCATAAGTTCACAAGGTGACTGAACCCGCAAGTTGATCACCAAAACATACATCAAGTAGATCACGTGAATATCCCATGGTCACCACAGATAAGCACATGCAAGACATACATCAAGTGTTCTCAAATCCTTAAAGACTCAATCCGATAAGGTAACTTCAAAGGGAAAAGTCAATCCATTACAAGAAGGTAGAGGGGGAGAAACATCATATGATCCAACTATAATAGCAAAGCTCGCGATACATGAAGATCGTGCCATATCAATAACACGAGAGAGAGAGAGAGAGAGATCGAACACATAGCTACTGGTACATATCCTCAGCCCTGAGGGTGAACTACTCCCTCCTCGTCATGGAGAGCGCCGGGATGATGAAGATGGCCACCGGTGATGATTCCCTCCTTCGTCAGGGTGCCGGAACAGGGTCCCTCCCTATGAAACACATAGCTAATGGTACATATCCTCAGCCCTGAGGGTGAACTACACCCTCCTCGTCATGGAGAGCGCCGGGATGATGAAGATGGCCACCGGTGATGATTCCCCCCTTCGTCAGGGTGCCGGAACAGGGTCCCTCCCGATCAAACACATAGCTACTGGTACATATCCTCATCCTGAGGGTGAACTACTCCCTCCTCGTCATGGAGAGCACCGGGATGATGAAGATGGCCACCGGTGATGATTCCCCCCTCCGTCAGGGTGCCAGAACAGGGTCCCAATTGGTTTTTGGTGGCTACAGAGGCTTGCGGCGGCGGAACTCCCGATCTAGGATTCTTTTCATGGGTTTCTATATTTATAGGAATTTTTGGCGTCGGTCTCACATCAGGGGGGTCTCCGAGTCGTCCACGAGGCAGGGGGCGCGCCCAGGGGGGTAGGGCGCGCCCTCCACCCTCGTGGATGGCTCGGGACTCTTCTGGCCCAACTATTTTACTCCGGGGGCTTCTTTTCATCCATAAAAAATCATCAAAAATTGGCACGTCAATTGGACTCCGTTTGGTATTCCTTTTCTGTATAACTCATAAACAAGGAAAAACAGAAACTGGCACTGGGCTCTATGTTACTAGGTTAGTCCCAAAAATCATATAAAATAACATATAAAGCATCCAAGATGGATAATATAATATCATGGAACAATCAAAAATTATAGATACGTTGGATACGTATCACCCATCGCCAGGGACAACACCGAGGTGTTGTCCCGAAGGGCCTCTTCCGGGCACGAGGTGGCGCGGGAGGCCACTGAAAAGGCGTTAGAAAATAACACTTCGGCCACCGAAAACACAGGGGTGACAATCCCCCCCAGGGCTGATGGCGGGGGTCTAGACGAGTCTGACAATCAGCCGGACACTACTTCGGAAACCCAAATGGCTCCAGGGTCAAATAAGCAACCCTCCTCGAGGGAGGGGGGAGTGTCAACTCCCGTGGCAACCTCTGCTAAACCGGAGGCGCCAAATACACTGATGAATTCACTACAACGTGCTTCCATCGTGGAGGAGCATTGCACCCTGATGGGTGTGGTGGTTGAAAAGGTTAAGCCCGCCAAGAACGGACTAAACGAGGCCGTTACTAGCCTACTAACAGGTTTCGAGGTATGCAATGTAATGTTCCTGACCGCTTTCTATATGAAAAGATGCCTGTATATAGATAGTAGCCCCTGAGACTAGATGTCTACTACACAACCTTCTTCTTGTAGACTTTGTTGGGCCTCCAAGTGCAGAGGTTTGTAGGACAGAAGCAAATTTCCATCAAGTGGATGACCTAAGTTTTATCAATCCGTGGGAGGCGTAGGATGAAGATCGTCTGTCTCAAACAACCCTTCAATCAAATAACAAAGAGTCTCTTGTGTCCCCAACACACCCAATACAATGGTAAATTGTATAGGTGCACTAGTTCGGCGAAGAGATGGTGATACAAGTGCAATATGGATGGTAGATATAGGTTTTTATAATCTGAAATTATAAAAACAGCAAGGTAACTAATGATAAGCGAAAACGGTATTGCAATGCGTTGAAACAAGGCCTAGGGTTCATACTTTCACTAGTGCAAGTTCTCTCAACAATAATAACATAATTGGATCATATAACAATCCCTCAACGTGCAACAAACAGTCACTCCAAAGTTACTAATAGCGGAGAACAAACGAAGAGATTATTGTGGGGTACGAAACCACCTCAAAGTTATTCTTTCCGATCAATCCATTGGGACATTCCTATAAGTGTCACAAACAACCCTAGAGTTCGTAGTAAAATAACACCTTAAGACACAAATCAACAACAACCCTAATATCACCTAGATACTCCAATGTAACCTCAAGTATCCGCGAGTATGATTATACGATATGCATAACACAACCTCAGATTCATCTATTCAACCAACACAAAGAACTTCAAGGAGTGCCCCATAGTTTCTACCGGAGAGTAAAGACGAGAACGTGTGCCAACCCCTATGCATAGATTCCCAAGGTCACGGAACCCGCACGTTGATCACCAAAACATACATCAAGTGAAACAATAGAATACCCCATTGTCACCACAGGTATCCCACGCAAGACATACATCAAGTGTTCCCAAATCCTTAAAGACTCAATTCGATAAGATAACTTCAAAGGGAAAACTCTATTCATCAGAAGGAGATAGAGGGGGAGAAACATCATAAGATCCAACTATAGTAGCAAAGCTCGCGTTACATCAAGATCGTGCCACATCAAGAACACGTGAGAGAGATCAAACACATAGCTACTGGTACATACCCTCAGCCCCGAGGGTGAACTACTCCCTCCTCATCATGGAGAGCGCCGGGATGATCAAGATGGCCATCGGTGATGATTCCCCCCTATGGTAGGGTGCCAGAACAGGGCCCCGATTGGTTTTTGGTGGCTACAGAGGCTTGCGGCGGTGGAACTCCCGATCTAGGTTTCGTTTTGGGGGTTTCTGTATTTATAGGAATTTTTGGCGCCGGTCTCACGTCAGGGGGGTCTCCGAGTCATCCACGAGGCAGGTGGGGCATGCCCTCCACCCTCGTGGATGGATCAGGGACTCTTCTGGCCCAACTAGTTTACTCCGGGGGCTTCTTTTCGTCCATAAAAATCATCAAAAATCGGCACGTCAATTGGACTCCGTTTGGTATTCCTTTTCTGCAAAACTCAAAAACAAGGAAAAAAAACTGGCATTGGGCTCTAGGTTAATAGGTTAGTCCCAAAAATCATATAAAATAGCATATAAATGCACATAAAACATCCAAGATGGATAATATAATAGCATGGAACAATCAAAAATTATAGATACGTTGGAGACGTATCAAGCATCCCCAAGCTTAATTCCTGCTCGTCCTCGAGTGGGTAAATAATAAAAACAGGATTTTTGATGTGGAATCCTACCTAACATATTTATCAATGTAGTCTTCTCTATTGTGGCAAGAATATTCAGATCCATAAGATTCAAAACAAAAGTTTAATATTGACATAAAAACAGTAATACTTCAAGCACACGAACAAAGCAATCATGTCTTCTCAAAATAACATGGCCAAAGAAAGCTATCCCTACAAAATCATATAGTCTGGCTATGCTCTATCTTCATCACACAAAATATTTAAATCATCCAACACCCCGGTTTCAGCCAAGCAATTGTTTCATACTTTAGTATTCTCAAACTTTTTCAAATTTCACGCAATACATGAGCGTGAGCCATGGACATAGCACTGTAGGTGGAATAGAATGGTGGTTGTGGAGAAGACAAAAGGAGAAGATAGTCTCACATCAACTAGGCGTATCAATGGGCTATGGAGATGCCCATCAAAAGATATCAATGTGAGTGAGTAAGGATTGCCATGCAACGGATGCACTAGAGCTATAAGTGTATGAAAGCTCAAAAAGAAACTAAGTGGGTGTGCATCCAACTTGCTTGCTCATGAAGACCTAGGGCATTTGAGGAAGCCCATCATTGGAATATAATAGCCAAATTCTATAATGAAACTTACCACTAGTATATGAAAATGACAACATAGGAGACTCTCTATCATGAAGATCATGGTGTGTAACATCCCAAATTTTCAATTTGGAATGTTATACATAGGTCATCATATGCATATCATATTTTATTTGCATTTTGGTTTTGATCCTAAAAATCCTAAGCAACTCAAGCACCCACGGAGAGAGTTGGGGATTTCATTATTTTCATATTTGAATTTTTCTCAAATATTGAAAAGAGGATCATTTTGGTTTCAATTATTTTTCTCTCCAAAATATTTTAAATATAAAAAAATAAAAGAGAGGAGATAATATGACTTCTCCAAAATAAAACAAATATTGGAGGAAAATGTTAATATCAAATAAATATTTTATTTTGGATTTTATTGCTATTTTATTCGAATTAGAAAAAAGTATGCATTTTTCAAAAATTGCATTTTAGGCCAATAAAATGTTAGCTTTGTTCTAAATATTTTACTTAGACGGTGAAAATTGTTTTTGGCATTTTAAGAATTTTTTTATATTTATATAGGATTTTTCTTTCGGCGGAATTTATTTTAAAAAAAGTTTCCCGGACCGCACAGGGCCGAAGGCCCAGCCGGCCCGTTGTGCCGCCGCCTTCCCCGCCGAGCGCCGCCATGCCCGCGGCGGCCTCTGCTCGGAGTCCGGCTCCGAGCCGCCCCGTCGCCCCAGCCCCAAGCCACCACCCCCCGGGCCCCTTTAAAACCCGAGCCGCCCCTCGTCCCCTACCCCGCCCCGCACCACCACCGCCGCCGCCTGCGCCGCCCGCCGCCGCAGCCCGCATCCCTCGCGGCATCTCGCCGCCCGCGCTGCTACTGCTGCTCCGCTGCCGCCGCCGCCGCGCAACCTCCGCCCCGCGCCGACCCCGGCCCCTTGCCGAGCCACCCGCGCGCCGGAGCCACCGCCCCACCCGCCGGATCGCGTCGTCCTACCGCCGCCATTGACCTAGTCGTCGCGGCCGGTCTTTTTGGTTTAGGTATAACCCGTTCGGTTTTTAAAGAAAACCCTAAGTCGGTTTTCTTTTATTTTATTAGATCGGTTCGGTTTTCTTCGGTTAGTTCTAATTTACGAACGTTCGTTCGTTAGTTCGTTATAACGAACATTTTCCTCCGTTAGTCTCTGTTAGCGGACGTTCGTCCGATAGATTTTTCTTTTTCTGTTTTATTTTTCGGCCAGGGACCTATCCGTGATTATTTTTATCGTAGATTAGCCCCTTATCTTCAAACCCTCGCAACTTTTTAACCGTTCGTCCAAATCCAATGAAACCAACGCCAAAATCTTTGTCTCTAACCCCTCTTTCTGGTTAATCCACTTGAACATGGTTTTGACAATTTAAAATATGGTTTCAAGCAGATTTGAATTCGAAGTTCTTTTGATCGTAGTTTCAGTTCCGTAGCTCCAATTTGGTTGATTCTTTTTGCAAATCGAAGTTCTTCAGTTGAACTTTCTGATTGGACTTTCTCATCTGAGTTTTACCCGTGCATCTATGCTTGAGTGCTTATGTATGCTATTGTTTGTTTGCGATAAAATTCCAGGAGTGCGAAGCGTGCTAATACGAGTCTCTAGGATTTGCAGATCGTCAGCAAGGCAAGTAACACATTGATCATACTCTTTTCATACCTAGTTTTTATGCATTAGTTATGTCGGAGTTCAGGTTCCGGCAAAACCCTTGAGGTTCGAACACTAGGGTGCGCACGAAGATCTCCCCCTACCTAATCACGGCCTCACCCTCACCGCGATCTCAAAGCCTAGCTCGGCAAACCCGCAACACAAGAGACACGAGATTTATACTGGTTCGGGCCACCGTTGTGGTGTAATACCCTACTCCAGTGTGGTGTGGTGGATTGCCTCTGGGGCTGAGGATGAACAAGTACAAGGGAAGAACAGCCTCCTAAGGAGAAGGTGTTCTTGTCCTTGGTGAGTGTGAGGATGGAATGGATCCAGTCCAAGATAAGTTGCCTCCTATGGTGGTGGCTAGTCCTATTTATAGGGGCCCTGGTCCTCTCCCCAAAAATTGAGTGGGAAGGGATGCCACAACGGCCAATTTCGAAGGGAGACAACTAGTACAAGTTATCCTAACTAAAGGTGGTCTTCGCCTGCCAAAGGCTCTGGTGGTGACGCCGCCTTGGGCTCCACGGTGACCTCCGTCTTGCCGTCCTGCTGGTCTTGGTCTCGTTGCACCAATATGGAAACCTTTGCCTGATGCCTCGGGACTCCTCGCCTGCGCTTACCCCTTTAGCACCAAAGAGGAAACGAGGACACTGCGTGCGCTGGCGCTCGCCTGGCTCCAGTCGTCATGGCTTACGTCATAGGAACCTCGCGAGGTTCCCCTTGCCTTGATCTCTCCGCCCCTCGCGAGCCAGCGTAGCGAGGCTGCCCCCGAGGAGGTCTTGCATCGTCCGCCTTGCGAGGCTTGGCCCCTCGCGAGGGTCTTGAGGGTTTGCTGGTGAGGATGAGCCGTACGGGGCTGCTGGTGGAGCCACGCCGTGGGCCGCAGGCTGGCAAGCCTTGGGACCCCGTCCCCAGGATGCCGACAGTAGCCCCCGGGCCCAAGGCGCGCTCAGACTTAGCGTTTAGGCGAAGCCAAAGGGCAAATGCGGAGCGCCGCGGGCCCCAACAGCCTGCGGCCTTGGTCGACACATGGCGATTGATTGGACGTGGGCGTCTCCGGTTCCCCACGCTGCCCGGCAACTGCCCGACTTGACGAGTCCCTGCTGCATGCAGAGAAAAATCATGATTACGTATGATCATGGGGATCGCCAGTTGGCCTTCTCCTGCTATAAATGAGGAGGGGGGCAGGGCCCCCGTCGCTCATCTTTTCGTGCTCCACTCGCTTCTTCTTCCTTGGTGCATTGCTAGGAGTGACTCCCATGGCACCCATTCGGAGGTTCTCGCCCGCAGAGAAGTAGAAAATCCCCCGGGACAAGCCCGGGCCACTTCCGCCGAAGAAGAGGCCGAGCCACCGCCGCGACATGGTCGTGAGGCCAGAGGTCTCGAGGCCATGGCACGAGCGGCCTCCTCCTGGGTACCCGCTGCCTCTGTACGCCCAAGCTGAGGGCTCCGAAGGAGGAGGCGACGAGAGCCGCCGCCCGCGCCGGGGTCGTGGTCGCCGCGCCGCGGTGACTCACGCCGTCGCCCCAAGAGTCCACGCCGCGGACTCCTCGCCCGAACTCGTGATGTGGGCGGCGATGCCTCCGCGCACCTGGATCCACTTCCCGCAGTTCTTCCCCGCCGAGATGCCGCCAATGGGCCCTCTTGAGCTTTGGCTGCAGCACGCCAACTGCGATGCCCCGGCGACTGGAGCTGAGGTGGAAGCCGTTTCCTCGGACAAGATCTTCATGACCCGCGGCTAGGGCGAGGTCGCCCAGGTTTGCCGCGCGGAAGGCGCCCTCGCCATCCACTTCAAGTACGACGGCGCCTCCACGATGTTCTTCAAGGTCTTCAACGCGGAAGGCCACCGCTTGGAGTGCTGCCCTGGAGGGGTCATCGGGACGGCACAGCGGCCAACGCCAAGCTCGCCGCTGGCTTCTCCAGCGGCTCCTCCAGCAGCAGCGGTGGCGCTTGGGAGTCCAGCAACTCTCCTGAGCCCTACGAGACCCCGATGACGAGCGATGACAGCTACATGCCCCTGAGCTCTCGCTGGGCCCGGAGAAAGGCCGCAGCGTCTGGCCGCCGCCGTCGCTGATCTGGATGGGGTTGGCGCCGGCCTCCCGTGGCCCATTGTTGATGATGGCGTCTGCTGCCCTGGCGTGTGTAGATAGGGCTCCTAGGAACTCCCTTCTTTTGTTCCTTGCGAGGAATCGAAATGGACCCCGTGGGGGCGTGTAAAGGATCTATAATGTCTTCTGTTTATATTATCCATATTATGAAAACTTGCGAGCGCATGTCTTGTTTCGGCTCGGTCTCCCCTTTCCAACCCCGCAGCAGATTGGTGCTCTACGCCGACAAGTCCCGGTCCCCAGGCAGGCTGCAGTCGTCGCTCATATGCCAGGTCGCGATGCCGTGGTCAAGGCCAGGAGGTGAGCGTCTCAAGGTCCAGTAAGAGCTCCTGAGGCATGATGCTCAAGAGGTCCCCTTTAGCGCTCAAGCAACTACCGAGAGGCAGGAAAGGGTAGTGATGTTGCCGTAACAAGGCTGCCACAGGTGGGGATCCTATGTTGTAGTGCTGGGTCGATCCAGGTGTGAAACTTATCTTGGCGTTCCAGAGCTGGTTCCTTGTGTTGCACCAGACTTGAGCGTCGGCTACTGTATGGTAGCTAGGTTAGGCCCGCGCGAGCCTCCCCCTCTTCTCCATGCTCTTCTGTGTGCTCTTCGTCCTCAGGTCCCGGCCCTCGAGCGAGTTCAGCCGCCCTGGTATGCCAGGTCGCGAGGCCGTGGTCAAGGCCAGGGGGTGAGGGCTGGAGAGCCAGTAAGAGCTCCTTAGTCGCGATGCTCAGGAGCCCCCCTTTTAACGCGCAAGCGAATCGCATGGGAGAAGAAGGAGCCCATGGTACCGCCCGCTGTCGTCCTCGGGAGGTTCCTGCAGGTTAGCACGAGGAGGGACACAAATTGCCACGATGATTGCCGGCCTGCCGCAGCTGTGAAGGGTCAGGTGGAGGCCCTGCTGAAGAAGTTCCGCGCCTTCGCCCCTGCGCCCTCGACTGGCAGTGCTGCTGATCCCGCGACTCCAGCCGGTGGTGCAGGTGAGGGCAATGCTGCTTAAGAAGCATCCCTTGCGGGCGACGGCGGCGACGTCCGGGGCTGACAAGATGGCTGCTGGCGGCTCCTTTCCTGTTTAGTTCCTACAAAATGGACCGTGCCTCCTGGAGGCGTTTAAACTTGCATTTGGTCTTGGGAGAACCATATGTCTTGTAATATTTGTTTGAGATTTTGTGATTTCCTTCCCATTTGCTTTACGTTCTATGCCGGCATGGCCCGACCCCACGCATACCTCAGCCGCCGTTGGGTCGTCCGGATCACCAGGACGAGACCAAGGAGTGAGGGGCTACGTGGCCAGTTAGGCTCCTGAGTCACGATGCTCAGGAGTCCCCCTTGACGCTCAAACGACCTTCATACCTTTGCCCTCGCCGAGGCTCGGCTCAGGAGGGGCGCGCGACGACCAGGTCCGGGGGACCTGGCTGGGTGGCGTACGCTTGGGCGTGACCCGAGCGCAACCCCCGTGCCCAGCCCCTTCGCGCGACTCCCCCGAGGGGTTGATACGGCCGTGAGGCCTCCCTCAGTTGTTTATCACCAGCGTGGAGCATAGCACTTCCACACTTGCACGGGCATAGCCGCTCTTCGGCAGTGTTGCCGACCAGCGCGGCGCATGGTGCTTCCACTAGTACGTGGGAGGGGACTCCCTACTGCGGAGAGCCCCCGGGGCGTGTACAGCCCCGCCTTGACACGTGGCTTGCACGGCAAGGCTAGACAAGGTGTGTCTAGGCACTCGTGAGCCAGCGCGGGACTCACGAGGCCCTACCTGAAGGCGGGTTGCGCCTGGACTTGGTTCTTGATGGCTGTGGTGGTCCCGCGAGATGGTTAGACAACCTGCGCCGAACAAATCTCCTGAGGTTATCGCATGAGAAGGCTAAGCACCAACGACCCCAGGAGGTGACATGAACGGGGCCGGCCCGCCAGATAGAGCTCAGCCGTTGGATTTATCGATGCTACAGGGACGTGCCCGAGCACAGACGCCATGCCTAGCTTCCTTATGCGAAGGATCCCGAAGAAAGACGATCGGCGCGCGGCTCCCATGGTGGGTGACAATCAAGCAGGTGATAACCATGGATAGATTATGCATGAAAAGCAAGCTAGCTTAGGCAAACGTAAGAACGATACATGCCACTGGGTCGGACCCGAGCGGCATGGGGATGATGCAGCCCGAGGGGCGCCCCCAGCAGAGTAAGCTAAAGACATAAAAGAAAAGGGGATACATGTCGCAGGGATGGACCCACGCGGCCTGGGAATGATGCGGCCCAGAGGGTGCTCCCAGCTAAATAAACTTGGAAAATGTCAGTTCGTTCCGTTGTCAAAGGGATGTTGGGATAGCTGAAGATGCGCGGCGAAGGGGTTGCTCCTCACGAGCCACCGGGGCCCTGAGCCTCGGGAGGCTCTAGGGGTCCAGGCGGTTCCTTGAGGACCGCCTCCATCTCCGCCAGGACTGCGTGATGCCTGGCCTCCTGAGCCGCCAGGACGCTCCGCAGGTTGCGCTGGAAGGCGGACGCCACGCTTGGCTGGCCGAATGGAATGCGAACATAGTTGTGAGGTGCGCCCTAGCAACGTTCCACGCGCGAAGGCCAGAAAAGCTCCTGAGATGCGGCCTTGTTGAGCCTTGGGATGTCGATGCAGATGCGCAGCCCGCCATCCTCGCCTGGCTGGGCAGCCGCGCCAGGTGAGCGGCGATCGCCGCGCATGGCCCTTGCATCCTGCAGCTCCTGAGTGGTCTTGGCAATGAACTCCTAAGCACCGGGCGCCCCTCGCACGGTGTCCTCCTGAGGGAAACATGCCGCAAAGCACGCCTTCATGTGGTGCCCGAGCGCCTCCCTCGTGATGTTGGCAAGGTCTGAGGCCCTCCGGAAGAGAGCCCCCCAGCCCTGCCCGAGGAGGGCGCCGGGCGCGCCTTCCTATGTGAGGGAGGGAGGCACCCCAGGCACGGGAGCCGATCCTGACGTGGCACCGCTCGAGGCGTCGTTCCCCTGAGGCCCTGGGTGGAGTAGCTGCTTCTTCTTCTTAGGGACGGCCTCAGGAGGGCACGTTGCTCCATTGTTGTCGGGGTCTTCGATTGCTGCGGCTTGGAAGGCGCGCTCGAGGGAGCACACTGCATCTCTTTCTTCGCAGGGGACGGTGATGATCCTGCCGCTTCCTGGCATCTTGAGGACGTTGTAGCCATGGTGTGTCACTACCATGAACTTGGCCAGGGCCGGATACCCAAGGATGGCATTGTATGGAAGACGGATATGGGCGACATCGAAGTCAATGAGCTCAGTGCGGTAGTTGTCGCGCTGTCCGAAGGTGACAGGCAGGCGGACCTGCCCTATCGGGGTGGTGGAGCCGTCGGTCACTCCTGAGAAGGGTTTGGTAGGCTGAAGCTGATCGTATGGCACTTGAAGGCTGCCGAACATCTCGACAGACAGGACGTTAAGCCCTGCGCCGCCGTCGATGAGGGTCTTGGTGACTTGCACGTTGCTGATGACGGGTGAGCAGAGAATCGGGAGGGCGCCAGCGGTGGCCGCGCACTTGAGCTGATCTGCCGAGCTGAACGTGATGGCGCACTTGGACCACCTAAGCCGGTGTGTGGCCTCGGGCCTGAGGAGGATTGCGTTCACCTCGCGAGCAAACTGCTTGAAGATACGCTGAGATGCTGGGGCTTGAGCTACGCCCAAGATGCAGGCGATAGCACGTGGTTCCTGGAAGCCCCCAACCCCCTCGTCCTGATGATGGTCGTCGTTCCTTCTTGGCGGTGGCGGCAGCGGAGGAAGTCCAGCATTGCCCTAAGGGCGGTCCTCGCAAGGCTGATCCCTCTAGGCGCCCTCACGAGGCTGGTCCTGCCAGCGGTCCTCACGAGGCCGGTCGCGCCACTCCTGGCGGGGGCCACGGTCGTCCCAGCGTCCTCCCCCACGTCCTCCTCCTCGGCCGTAGCCCCGGTTGTTGCGCTCGGGGCGTCGACCGAGGCGTCCATCTCAAATGGCCTTGAGCTCTTGACAGTCATTGGTGTTGTGGTTGTGTATGTTGTGGAAGGCGCAGAACGGCCAGCTGCTCTTGGACGACTCGGGATGGTTCCGGCCGTGCTTCGTGTCTGGTTCCGCCGTGAGCACGGCTACTCCCTTGCACGTCACATCCTTGGCCTTGGCTTTCTTCTCCTCTAGGTCGGTAGCCGGGAGCTCAAGAAGGGAAAGGCGCCCTTCCTCAGCTCTCACGCACTTGGTCGCCAGGTTGAACAGTTCGAGAGCCGTGAAGAGCTCCTCGTGGATGGAGAGCTCCTCCTTCATCTTGACGTCGCGGACGCCATCGAAAAACGCGGAGATGATGGCCTCATCCGTCACCTTGGGGATCTTGAGACAAACGTTGTTGAAGCACTGGATGTACTTCTGGAGGGTCTCTCCTGGCTGCTGCTTGATGCGGCGCAGGTTACCCGCGGCCGGAGGGCGGTCGCGAGTGCCCTGGAAGTTGGCGACGAAGCGGTCGTGCAACTCGTTCCAGGAGGAGATCGAGCCCGGAGGCAGGTTCATGAGCCACGAGCGAGCGCCATCCTTGAGAGCCATGGGGAACCAGTTCGCCATGACTTTCTCATCGCCGTTGGCCGCCTCAATGCTCAGCTCGTAGAGCTGCAAGAACTCCGCGGGGTCGGGGGTGCCGTCGTAGCAAGGAGGCATGTCTGGCTTGAACTTCCCCGGCCAAGCGATGCTATGCAGCTCAGGAGTGAAGGCGCGGCAGCCTGCTGTGGCCACCGGAGCCCTTCGCTGATGCGGAGCCTACCCTTGGTGCCCGCGCGCCGTCGCTGCAGGCGGCACGCGGTCTTGTCGCAGTGGCGCTCGGAGCGCGGGAGCGTTCTCTTGCGGCCGGGGAACTTCTTGGCAGCTTCCTTCTTCTTGCGCGGGCGCCCGACGTGGTGGGTCGTGTCGGCGGGGCACACGCCTTGGCGCCAGAACGCCGTCTTGGTGCGGAGGTGGTGGTGGTGGTGCTCCATGAGCCACGTCGCCCGCAGCTAGAGGAGGGCGAGGCGGCTAGAGGGATGGCGCGGGGGGCCCCCTGCGGTGCTGACGAGCTCAGCGATGCGGTCCAGCCAGTCCTCATAGAGGTCGTCGACCGGACGGTAGCGCAGGAGCTCGCGGGCCATGAGCAGCGCGGCCTGCGCGTCCGTGGGAGCGCGACGGGCGTGAGACGACGAGCCAGCTGTGGTTAGCGATGGACTGGCGGTGCGGTTGTCCCGCCGCACCGAGGGGTGCATCGAGGATGCTTTCTGCTCGTTTCCCGCCGGGCCGGTGGCAGCATTGGCGGCAGGCGACGGAGAACGGCGGGGAGGCCCGCCGACAGGAGCTGGCTGAGCGACGCGGGCGGCGAGGGCGGACCGGCGCTCAGCGCGGGATCGACGGGGCGTCCGCCATGGATGTGATGAAGCGATGGGACGCATATCAGCGGAAGGAAAGCTTCAGCGCACCCCTACCTGGTGCGCCAAATGTTGGATTCCGGGTTCCGGCAAAACCCTTGAGGTTCAAACACTGGGGTGCGCACGAAGATCTCCCCCTACCTAATCACGCCCTCACCCTCACCGCGATCTCAAAGCCTAGCTCGACGAACCCGCAACACAAGAGACACGACATTTATACTGGTTCGGGCTACCGTTGGGGTGTAATACCCTACTCCAGTATGGTGTGGTGGATTGCCTCTGGGGCTGAGGATGAATAGTTACAAGGGAAGAACAACCTCCTAAGGAGAAGGTGTTCTTCTGCTTGGTGAGTGTGAGGATGGAATGGATCCAGTCCAAGATCAGTTGCCGCCTATGGTGGTGGCTAGTCCTATTTATAGGGGCCCTGGTCCTCTCCCCAAATATTGAGCGGGAAGGGATGCCACAACGGCCAATCTCGAAGGGAAACAACTAGTACAAGTTATCCTGACTAAAGGTGGTCTTCGCCTGCCAAAGGCTCTGGTGGTGACGCTGTCTTGGCTCCACGGTGACCTCTGTCTTGCCGTCCAGCTAGTCTTGGTCTCGTTGCACCGATATGGAAACCTTTGCCTGATGCCTCGGGACTCCTCGCCTGCACTTGCCCCTTTAGCGCCAAAGAGGAAACGAGGACACTGAGCGCGCTGGCGCCCGCCTGGCTCCAGTTGTCATGGCTTACATCATAGGAACCTAACAAGGTTCCCCTTGCCTTGATCTCTCCGGCCCTCACGAGCCAACCTGGCAAGGCTGCCCCCGAGGAGGACTTGCGCCATCCGCCTCGCGAGGCTTGGCCCCTCGCGAGGGTCTTGAGGGTTTGCTGGTTAGGATGGACCGTACGGGGCCGCTGATGGTGCCACGCCGTGGGCCGCAGGCAGGCAAGCCTGGGGACCCCCGTCCCCAGGATGCCGAGAAGTTACAATCCTCAAACACTTCATGATTAGGATGTGGTTAACTTATGGGTATTGGGAAGTAGATGATGAGGTAGAACCTATTGCCCTTTTATTATCAAACCCTTGGGAGTTACTTCTACGTTATGCTTATATTGCTATGCTATGCTCGTAGACGTGGTTTGGTTTGAGTGACCCATGACAGATGTGAGAGTGTTAATTAATGGTTAACTTAAGGTGGCTACTTAAACACACATTTGGGTGTATTGGTTGCGGGAACCTGGGGATATACCAGTGTTGTACTTTGGTTCGCCACCCATGCTCAAAGGGATCATAAGATTATTCATGCTAGAAGCTTTCGTGTGCAGCCACAAGCTATTATGGTCTCTAGTGTAGTTGAGTATGTTGCATGACCTCTTTCAGTGGTAGACTAGCAGATGTAGGGGAAAATAAGTGTAGCTGTCTACCCAGAGTAAAGAGTTAATCTTTCTGAAAGACTGTGTCTCGGTCATCCGTTTCTCAAACACCATGTAGTGCGAGAAATCCAAGGGAGGAGATCGAGTCTTGTGGGGAAAAGTGCGCAAACCTCTGTAGAGTGTACAAACTAATCATGGTTAGCCGTGTCCCCGGTTATGGACATCTTGAGTATCTGGTGCTTGGATTATCATGTTGATCTCATCACTCTAAATTAATTTGTTGGGTTTGTTAATTACTGTTTCATTGGGATTGAGATGGGGGTTACCTTCTCACTGTTTATCAACTACCATGATAGTTAAATAAAATATATTCCTTTGTTGTAGGAAAAAATTGGCTTTTCGCAAAAACAATATAACCGTAGAGCCTCCACCAGCCATATATGCATGTAGTGATAGCATTTATTATGTTCATTGCTCTACTGTGTTATATTGCCAGCATATTCCATGTGCTGACCCATTTCGTGCTGCAACATATCATGTTGCAGACTTTTCAGATGAAGAGTAAGGTGCGCTAGGTCGTTGTCGTGCACTCAGCTATGCCGTTGGAGCTGATGGACTCACTTTATCTTCAAAGTCTTCCGCTGTTATCTTATTTAGATGGCCTTAAGCCATATTATTGTAGTAAGTTCTCTTTTGAGACATTTGATGTAATAAGTGTGTGATTGCACTCTGTTATAAATCCTTCAAGTACTCTGTGTGTCAGCATTACCGATCCAGGGATGACACTTATGCTAAGAGATTTGACCGTCTGAGGTCGGATCGCTACAAGATGGTATTAGAGCACATGCTGATTGTAGGACACGACCACTAAGATAAGCCATAGGTCACTCTTCTCTACTCATTTCTGACTCCTCTCCATTTTTCTACTCTATAGGATGGCGGACTCAAGGAACAAGTTTGCACAACCGGATGAAGACACACCTTTTGGACGACACTTGAAGGAAGTCACTAGGTACCTGAACATAGGAATACCAAGCTTCACCGGGACCTACACCGCCACTTTACCAGAAGAGGAGCGTTGGATGATTCGAGTTCAAGTTCCAGGAAGGACACTCACGCCAGTTACTGAACCCATAGAGTTTTCCTTTGATGCACCAACCTGGAGTCTAGGAAAGAGCATGGCAGCCCAATCACCATGGGACGCATCAGCGAAGTTTATCACATGGATCTTAAGGACACCATCTACCAGATAAGTGGGCGCCAAGATGAGCAATGGGAGATTGATCAGCAGGAGGGACAGGTCCATTGCAGCCTTCATCCAGCAGTTAAACCAGCACATTCGTCGCCAGGAGAACCAAATGTGCGCAAGCATGCTAGATCTAAAGAAGGTGATGACCAGGAACATGGAGCTTGAAGGGGAACTCAAGTCTACACGCGACGGATATGAGGAGGAAATCGCAATACTAGTGGAGAAGAATGACGACCTAACAAGAAAGCTAGGAGTGTTCATGGGAGACCCCGCACCAGGTGGAGATGACGACCCTCCTGAGGACATCCGTTCTGAAGACTAGATCATCATCGACGACACCAACTCTGACCCCAACAGTAGTGATGATGATTATGAAGATGAAGTTGGAGCGGATATTATGGAGTCTTCCACCGATCAAATTTCTAGTCGACCACCAAATTATCAGTAGTATTCCCCCATGTATATAGTAATAGTCCGAGCACTGTAACGATAGTTAGATCGATTGTATGCCCTTGTTTGAATTGATTGGTGTGATATGAATGTGTTTGTATCATGTGCATATGGGTAGTGCTTTCTCACTAGACCTCATTCTATTCTAATCTCTCCTCCCTAAACCCATCAGATGCCTCCTAGACGTGACCCCGGATTTGTCTTCCCACCGGAGCTCACTCAGTTGATCCAACAGCAGAATGCCTTGATGCAGTTACTAGTCTAGAACCAAGGCAACAACAACAGCAACAACAGCAACCCACCGCCACCACCTCCAGTTGACAACTTAGCCCGTTTTCTGAGGTTGCAGTCGCCGGTGTTTTCCAGTAGCACCGAGCCAATAGTTGCTGATGACTGGCTATGGAGGATTGGAAGGGAGTTGACCACCGCAGGTTGCACAGATGCTGAGAAGGTGCGTTTTGCCACACATCAATTGGATGGACCCGCAACCAATGTCACTTGGGAGCAGTTTCCGCAAGCATTCCGCACTTCACATGTCTCAACTGGAGCTATGAGCATGAAGAAGCGTGAGTTTTGCAACTTACACCAGGGAAATCGTATTGTTGGGCAGTACGTAGATGAGTTCAGTAAGTTAGCTCGCTATGCCCCAGATGATGTGGCCACAGATGCCGCGAAGCAGGAGAAGTTTATGGAAGGGCTGAATGATGTGATGAGTATGCAGTTAATGGTGGCAACATTTAACAACTACCAGGAGTTGGTAGACAAGGCTCTTATGATTAAAGGGAAGCCGCAGCAGATTGAGAGCCGCAAAAGGAAGTATGGACAAGGGAAGTACAATTCAGGAGCTCAGCAGAAGCCTCGTTTTACCCCCGAACTCGGGAGGATATACCCATAACCATGGAGGCCATACCCACAATGGAGGAAGTTCACATAACCACAGTGGCTCCAAGAATGGAAATGGGAATGGAGCAGCTAGCAATCAGAACCGCTCTAACCCAGCCACACCCGCCAAGAAGGACCAAAGTCACATTACTTGTTTCAAGTGTGGGAAGACTGGAGACTATGCCAATGAGTGTCCTGAAGCAAAGAATGTAAATGGCAATGGAAGCTCTGGGAAGAAGCCCAACCCTTTTAATAGGGGACAAGTGAACCACATTAACGTGGAGGAGGTTGAAGAGCAGCCAGATGCAGTTATAGGTAAGTTTTTGGTTAAGTCATTTACTGCAATCGTCTTTTTGATACTGGTGCATCGCATTCATACATTTCAAGGGGATTTGTGGATAAGTATAAGTTGCCCACCAAAGTTCTTAGGACACCTATGTTACTAAGCTTGCCAAGAGCGGAGTATATGGCAAGCCAAGGATGTTTTCAAATGCCATCGACCATAGGTAGGCATGTTTTCCCCTCAGACTTAATAATTCTGGAGTCGCAAGGATTGGATGTGACACTAGGAATGGATTGGCTATCGATGTATGGAGGAAATGTCGATTGCGCCAGTATGTCAATTCTGCTCACTACACTGGAGGGAAAAAGGATTAAGTATGTATCCAGGTATGCACCAAGGAGGACCCAAGTAAATTCCCTCTCAGGAGTTGTTCAGGAGGAAGTGCCTGTTGTGAAGGATTACCCGAATGTATTTCCAGAGGAATTACCTGGCATGCCGCCGGACCGAGACATTGAGTTTTTGATAGAGCTGTTGCCAGGCACCGGACCAATATCAAAGAGACCATACCGGATGCCCGCAAATGATCTGGAGGAGATTAAGAAGCAGATCAAGGTGTTATTGGAGAAAGGATACATTCGACGAAGTTCGTCACCATGGGGAGCCCCAGTGCTCTTAGTTGAGAAGAAGGATGGATCCTTGAGAATGGTTGTTGATTATCGTGCATTAAATGAAGTGACAATCAAAAACAAGTACCCACTGCCGATGATCAATGATTTGTTTGACCAGCTGCAAGGAGCTAAAGTATTCTCCAAGATCGATCTACGATCAGGATACCACCAGCTGAAGATCCGAGAACAGGATATGCCTAAGACAGCCTTCACCACAAGGTACGGGCTATATGAGTATACGGTTATGTCATTTGGATTGACTAACGCCCCTGCCTATTTCACGAGTATGATTGTCTGCGTCCTGGGAACGGAGGTCCCCAGACTTGCCTACCTGCAGCCCACGGTGTGGCTCCACCAGCGGCCCTGTAAGGCCCATCTTCACTAGCAAACACTCAAGACCCTCGCGAGGGGCCAAGCCTCGCGAGGCGGACGACACAAGACCTCCTCGGGAGCTGCCTCGCCAGGCTGGCTCGCGAGGGGCGGAGAGATCAAGGCAAGGGGAACCTCACAAGGTTCCTACGATGTCAGCCATGACGACCAAGGCCAGGCGGGCGCTTGCGCGCACACTGTCCTTGTTTCCTCTTTGGTGCTAAAGGGGCAAGCGTAGGCGAGGAGTCCCGAGGCATCAGGCAAAGGTTTCCATATCGGTGCAATGAGACCAAGACCAGCAGGACGGAAGGACGGACGTCACCGTGGAGCCCAAGACGGCGTCACCACCAGAGCCTTTGGCAGGCGAAGACCACCTTTAGTCAGGATAGCTTGTACTAGTTGTCTCCCTTTGAATTTGGCCGTTGTTGGCTCCCTTCCCGCTCAATATCTGGGGAGAGGACCAGGGCCCCTATAAATAGGGCTAGCCACCACCATAGGAGGCCTCGGATCGGGGACTGGATCCATTCCATCCTCCCGCTCACCAAGCACAAGAACACCTCTCCTCAGGAGGCTGTTCTTCCCTTGTACTATTCATCCTCAGCCCAAGAGGCAATCCACCACACCACACTAGAGTAGGTTATTACACCACAACGGTGGCCCGAACCAGTATAAATCTTGTGTCTCTTGTGTTGTGAGTTTGTCGAGCTAAGCCTTGAGATTGCGGTGAGGTTGAGGGCGTAACTAGGTAGGGGGAGACCTTCGTGCGCACCCAAGAGTTCGAACCTCAAGGGTTTTGCCGGAAGCCGAAATCCGACATTTGGCGTGCAAGGTAGGGGTGCGCCGGAGCTTTCCTTCCGCCAGTTGATCCGCCGACACTCCGCGGCTCCGATGTCCGGCAACCCGAGGACCAACGCCAACCGCTGGGCTGCTTGGCCAGCACGGGCGGCACCGTCTTCCCAAGAAGACCTCAACCCCGCGCCCCAGGAAGCACGCGCACCGCCAAACGCTGCGGGGCGTGGGCGGCCCAGTCACACGCCATCCGCCCTTAATCCACGACAAGCGTGGGAAGCCGCAAGGGATTCAAGTCATGCTACGGCCACGACACCGCACACCCGACGGGAACAAGCAAACATGAGGGCCGCGCTCACGGTGGCTCGGGAGCTGCTGCGATGCCGGTTAATGGAGAGCGGCCGGGATGCGTTGCTGGAGTGCGTCGCCGAGCTCCTGGACGTCGCGGCCTCGGGAGCACTGCCCTTCTGCTCCCTGCTTATGCCTCAGGCAATGGCCGGATCGCATGGCGGGCCTCGCCACGCCCGCGTGCTCCTGTGCGCGCCCAGAGGCTTCATCGACACCGGTGCGACCAGCAGCACCGGACGCCCAATCGCACCCGCGCCACCTCCGATGAGCGCAGGCACGAGCATTGCCACCTACGGCCCCGGCGGGATGCCGCCCTACCATCCTCTGGGCGGTGCGCTGGGCAGGGCAACATGGAGCGTGGGGCACTTCGGCGAGGTCTTCGAGGCGACAGCCTCGGAGGCCTACGTGCCCCGCATGCTGGACCAGGAGTACACGCTAGAAGACGACCCTGGCTCGTTCCTCGAGCCAGGCTGGGAGGAGGAGGAGCTAGAAGCTGAGACCTTCCAGGAGCCTCCCGGGAGCTTCACCAACTGTACCGGCGACAACAGCTACAGGGTACCACTAATCTCTCAGGAGCAAGCTTACGCTAACCATGGGTCATAGGAGGATCAGGTCACAGCAGCGGATGGTGGCCCCAACTCGACAGCCTCCCTTCCGCCAGGAGGAGCGCACTAGGGCTGCAGGAGAGGGGCCGGGAGCAAGGCCCCTCCCTGCACTGCACGGAGCAGGGCATCCCCCGGAGGTAGGCCCTCTGCCGGGGAGGTACTGGAGAGCCTTCCCCCAGCAGAGGACCCGTGGTCGCCGAGGGAGCCGCTAGCGTCCCCTTTGCCCCTTGGCGTCGTCCTAGTTTCCGGACGCCCCCAATGGTGTCGAGGGTGGCGCAAGGCAGGGCCCTCGTCTGGCGATATGAAGTAAGGCTCGCGTCTGTGAAGGTCTCCGCTCGTGACACTCTCACGTAATAATGAGTCGAGCTGTACACGCCCCAGAGTGTTAGGAGTGCCGCCCTCGGGCCTCGGGGGCTCCCTCCCACGTCCTAGTGGCAGCACTTAGTTCCGCGCTGGTGAGAAGACAAGAAGACTAGACTAGGCGCCGTACGCGGCCATTTGCTTTTAACCTCTTCTTTGTATCCCTGCTTTCTGGCTTTGTATTTAAGTTTGAAGTCGAATTTTCATTGGTGTGTGCGGCGGGTGCCTTTTCTCATTTGTGCGATTTCTTGCAATCTGGTTCCTTGCGTTGATTTGGAGTTTGCACCCGCTGCCTCCCCCTCGCGAGCCCCTCGCGAGCGGGGGCTGGGCATAGCGCGCACGCTGCATGTTGGGGAACGTAGTAATTTCAAAAAAATTCCTACACACACGCAAGATCATGGTGATTCATAGCAACGAGAGGGGAGAGTGTGTCCACGTACCCTCGTAGACCTAAAGCGGAAGCATTATATCAACGCGGTTGATGTAGTCGTACGTCTTCACGATCCAACCGATCCAAGTACCGAAAGCACGGCACCTCCGAGTTCTGCACACGTTCGGCTCGGTGACGTCCTCGCCTTCTCGATCCAGCAAGAGGGGCGAAGTAGTAGATGAGTTCCGGCAGCACGGCGGCGTGGTTATGGTGATGGTGAAGAACAATCTTCGCAGGGCTTCGCCTAAGCACTACGAAAACTATGATGGAGGATAAACTAGAGGAGACGGGGTTGCCGACACACGGCTTGGTGTTTCTTGATGTCTCTTGGGTGCTAGCCCTTCCCCTCTATTTATATGTTGAGCCTTGGGGTCGAAACTTGGAGTAAAAGCCTCCACAAAGTCGGTTTCACCCGAAAGGCAAGAGTCCTTCTCGGACTCCAGGGCCAGACGCCAGGGTTCCCAGCGTCTGGACCCAGACGCCAGGGACCCTGGCGTCTGGCCCCTGGACTCCGCAAAACTTCCTTTTGCGCTTTCCAGAAACCTTGTGGGCTTTCCCCTTTGGCCCAGATAAAGTGTTCTCGTGCCCAAACATTTCGGGAAACATCCGGAACCCCTTCTGATGGATTTTGGAACCTTTCCGGAGATCAAACACTACTATCCACATATCAATCTTTACTTCCAGACCATTCCGGAGTTCCTCGTCATATTCGTGATCTCATCCAAAACTCCAAAAACATTCGGTCACCAAGATACATAACTCATAGTACTATATCGTCAACGAACGTTAAGCGTGCGGACCCTACGGGTTCGAGAACTATGTAGACATGACCGAGACACCTCTCTGGTCAATAACCAATAGCGGGACCTGGATGCCCATATTGGCTCCTACATATTCTAAAGATCTTTATCGGTCAGACCGCATAACAACATACGTTGTTCCCTTTGTCATCGGTATGTTACTTGCCCGAGATTCGATCGTCGGTATCTCAATACCTAGTTCAATCTCGTTACCGGCAAGTCTCTTTACTCGTTCTGTAATACATCATCCCGCAACTAACTCATTAGTTGCAATGCTTGCAAGGCTTATAGTGATGTGCATTACCGAGTTGGCCCGGAGATACCTCTCCGACAATCGGAGTGACAAATCCTAATCTCGAAATACGCCAACCCAACAAGTACCTTCGGAGACACCTGTAGAGCACCTTTATAATCACCCGTTACGTTGTGACGTTTGGTAGCACACAAAGTGTTCCTCCGGTAAATGGGAGTTGCATAATCTCATAGTCATAGGAACATGTATAAGTCATGAAGAAAGCAATAGCAGAATACTCAACGATCGTGTGCTAAGCTAACGGAATGGGTCAAGTCAATCACATCATTGTCCTAATGATGTGATCCCGTTAATCAAATGACAACTCATGTCAATTGGTAGGAAACATAACCATCTTTGATCAACGAGCTAGTCAAGTAGAGGCATACTAGTGACACTCTGTTTGTTTATGTATTCACACATGTATTACGTTTCCGATTAATACAATGCTAGCATGAATAATAAACATTTATCATGAAAATAAGGAAATAAATAATAACTTTATTATTGCCTCTAGGGCATATTTCCTTCAGTCTCCCACTTGCACTAGAGTCAATAATCTAGTTCACATCGCCATGTGATTTAACACCAATAGTTCACATCGTCATGTGACCAACACCCAAAGGGTTTACTAGAGTCACTAATCTAGTTCACATCGCTATGTGATTAACACCAAAATAGTACTAAGGTGTGATCATGTTTTGCTTGTGAGAGAAGTTTAGTCAACGGGTATGCCACATTCAGATCCGTTTGTATTTTGCAAATTTCTATGTCAAAGATGCTCTGCACGGAGCTACTCTAGTTAATTGCTCCCACTTTCAATATGTATCCAGATTGAGACTTGGAGTCATCTGGATCAGTGTCAAAACTTGCATCGATGTAACCCTTTACGACGAACCTTTTGTCACCTCCATAATCGAGAAACATATCCTTATTCCACTAAGGATAATTTTGACCGCTGTCCAGTGACCTACTCCTAGATCACTATTGTACTCCCTTGCCAAACTCAGTGGTAGGGTATACAACAGATTTGGTACACAGTATGGCATACTTTCATTCTCTTTCTATCTTCTGTCGTGGTCGGGCTTTGAGTCTTACTCAATTTCACACCTTGTAACACAGGCAAGAACTCTCTCTTTGAATGTTCCATTTTGAACTACTTCAAAATCTTGTCGAGGTATGTACTCATTGAAAAAACTTATCAAGCATCTTGATCTATCTCTATAGATCTTGATGCTCAATATGTAAGCAGCTTCACCGAGGTCTTTCTTTGAAAAAACTCCTTTCAAACACTCCTTTATGCTTTGCAGAATAATTCTACATTATTTCCGATCAATGATATGTCATTCACATATACTTATCAGAAATGCTGTAGTGCTCCCACTCACTTTCTTGTAAATACCGGCTTCACCGCAAGTCTGTATAAAACTATATGCTTTGATCAACTTATCAAAGAGTATATTCCAACTCCGAGATGCTTGCACCAGTCCATAGATGGATCGCTGGAGCTTGCATATTTTGTTAGCACCTTTAGTATTGACAAAACCTTCTGGTTGCATCATATACAACTCTTCTTTAATAAGTCCATTAGGGAATGCAGTTTTGTTTATCCATTTGCCAGATTTCATAAAATGTGGCAATTGCTAACATGATTCAGACATACTTAAGCATCGCTAGGAGTGAGAAAATCACATCGTAGTCAACACCTTGAACTTGTCGAAAAACTTTTTGCGACAATTTGAGCTTTGTAGATAGTAACACTACTATCAGCGTCCGTCTTCCTCTTGAAAATCCATTTATTCTCAATGGCTTGCCGATCATCGGGCAAGTCAACCAAAGTCCACACTTTGTTCTCATACATGGATCCCATCTCAGATTTCATGGCCTCAAGCCATTTTGCAGAATCTGGGCTCACCATCGCTTCTTCATAGTTCGTAGGTTCATCATGGTCTAGTAACATAACATCCAGAACAGGATTACCATACCACTCTGGTGCGGATCTTACTCTGGTTGACCTACGAGGTTCGGTAGTAACTTGATCTGAAGTTACATGATCATCATCATTAGCTTCCTCACTAATTGGTGTAGTAGTCACAGGAACATATTTCTGCGATGAACCACTTTCCAATAAGGGAGCAGGTACAGTTACCTCATCAAGTTCTACTTTCCTCCCACTCACTTCTTTCGAGAGAAACTCCTTCTCTAGAAAGGATCCATTCTTAGCAACGAATGTCTTGCCTTCGGATCTGTGATAGAAGGTGTACCCAACTGTCTCCTTTGGCTATCCTATGAAGACGCACTTCTCCGATTTGGGTTTGAGCTTATCAAGATGAAACTTTTTCACATAAGCATCGCAACTCCAAACTTTAAGAAACGACAGCTTAGGTTTCTTGCCAAACCATAGTTCATACGGTGTCGTCTCAACGGATTTAAATCGTGCCCTATTTAACATGAATGCAGCTGTCTCTAACGCATAACCCCAAAACGATAGTGGTAGATCAGTAAGAGACATCATAGATCGCACCATATCTAATAAAGTACGGTTATGACGTTCGGACACACCGTTACACAGTGTTGTTCCATGTGGACTGAGTAGTGAAACTATTTCACATTGTTTTAGCTGAAGGCCAAACTCGTAACTCAAATATTTTACCTCTACCATCATATAGTAGAAACTTTTATTTTATTGTTACGATGATTCTCCGCTTCACTCTGAAATTCTTTGAACTTTTCAAATGTTTCAGATTTGTGTTTCATCAAGTAGATATACCCATATCTGCTCAAATCATCTGTGAAGGTCAGAAAATAATGATACTTGCCATGAGCCTTAACACTCATCGGACCGCATACATCAGTATGTATTATTTCCAATAAGTCAGTTGCTCGCTCCATTGTTCCGGAGAATGGAGTCTTAGTCATCTTGCCCATGAGGCATGGTTCGCAAGCAACAAGTGATTCCAAAAGTCCATCAGCATGGAGTTTCTTCATGCGCTTTACACCAATATGACCTAAACGGCAGTGCCACAAATAAGTTGCACTACCATTATTAACTTTGCATTTTTTGGCTTCAATATTATGAAAATGTGTATCATCACGATCGAGATCCAACAAACCATTTTCATTGGGTGTATGACCATAGAAGGTCTTATTCATGTAAACAGAACAACAATTATTCTCTAACTTACATGAATAACCGTATTGCAATAAACATGATCCGATCATATTCATGCTCAACACAAACACTAAATAACATTTATGTTAGGTTCAACACTAATCCCAAAAGTGTAGGGAGTGTGTGATGATGATCATATCAATCTTGGAACCACTTCCAACACACATCGTCACCTCGCCCTTAACTAGTTTCGGTTCATTCTGCAACTCCCGTTTCGAGTTACTACTCTTAGCAACTGAACCAGTATCAAATACCGAGGGGTTGCTATAAACACTAGTAAAGTACACATCAATAACATGTATATCAAATATAGCTTTGTTCACTTTGCCATCCTTCTTATCCACCAAATACTTGGGGCAGTTCCGCTTCCAGTGACCAGTCCCTTTGCAGTAGAAGCACTCAGTCTCAGGCTTAGGTCCAGACTTGGGCTTCTTCACTTGAGCAGCAACTTGCTTGCCATTCTTCTTGAAGTTCCCCTTCTTCCCTTTGCCCTTTTCTTGAAACTAGTGGTCTTGTCAACCATCAACACTTGATGTTTTTCTTGATTTCTACCTTCGTCGATTTCAGCATCACGAAGAGCTTGGGAATCATTTCCGTTATCCCTTGCATATTATAGTTCATCACGAAGTTCTAGTAACTTGGTGATAGTGACTAGAGAACTCTGTCAATCACTATCTTATCTGGAAGATTAACTCCCACTTGATTTAAGAGATTGTAGTACCCAGACAATCTGAGCACATGCTCACTGCTTGAGCTATTCTCCTCCATCTTTTAGCTATAGAACTTGTTGGAGACTTCATATCTCTCAACTCGGGTATTTGCTTGAAATATTAACTTCAACTCCTGGAACATCTCATACGGTCCATGATGTTCAAAACATCTTTGAAGTCCCGATTCTAAGCCGTTAAGCATGGTGCATTAAACTATCAAGTAGTCATCATACTAAGCTAGCCAAACGTTCATAACGTCTGCATCTGCTCCTGCAATAGGTCTGTCACCTAGCGGTGCATCAAGGACATAATTCTTCTGTGCAGCAATGAGGATAAACCTCAGATCACGGATCCAATCCGCATCATTGCTACTAACATCTTTCAACTTAGTTTTCTATAGGAACATATATAAAACATAGGGAAGCAACAACGCGAGCTATTGATCTACAACATAGATATGCTAATACTACCAAGACTAAGTTCATGATAAATTAAAGTTGAATTAATCATATTACTTAAGAACTCCCACTTAGATAGACATCACTCTAATCCTCTAAGTGATCACGTGATCCAAATCAACTAAACCATAACCGATCATCACGTGAAATGGAGTAGCTTTCAATGGTGAACATCATTATGTTGATCATATCTACTATATGATTCATGCTTGACCTTTCGGTCTCAGTGTTCCGAGGCCATATCTGCATATGCTAGGCTCGTCAAGTTTAACCTGAGTATTCTGCGTGTGCAAAACTGGCTTGCACCCATTGTAGATGGACGTAGAGCTTATCACACCCGATCATCACGTGGTGTCTGGGCACGATGAACTTTGGCAATGGTGCATACTCAGGGAGAACACTTTTATCTTGAAATTTAGTGAGAGATCATCTTATAATGCTACCATCAATCAAAGCAAGATAATATGCATAAAAGATAAACATCACATGCAATCAATATAAGTGATATGATATGGCCATAATCATCTTGAGCTTGTGATCTCCATCTCCGAAGCACCGTCCTCTACTTTGTTGTTGCAAGTTTTACGTGGCTGCTACGGGCTGAGGAAGAACCGTTCTTACCTACGCATCAAAACCACAATGATAGTTCGTCAAGTTAGTGTTGTTTTAACCTTCTCAAGGACCGGGCGTAGCCACACTCGGTTCAACTAAAGTTGGAGAAACTGACACCCGCCAGCCACCTGTGTGCAAAGCACGTCGGTAGAACCAGTCTCGCGTAAGCGTACGCGTAATGTCGGTCCGGGCCGCTTCATCCAACAATACCGCCGAACCAAAGTATGACATGCTGGTAAGCAGTATGACTTGTATCGCCCACAACTCACTTGTGTTCTACTCGTGCATATAACATCTACGCATAAAACCTGGCTCGGGTGCCACTGTTGGGGAACGTAGTAATTTCAAAAAAATTCCTACGCACATGCAAGATCATGGTGATGCATAGCAACGAGAGGGAAGAGTGTGTCCACGTACCCTCGTAGACCGAAAGCGGAAGCGTTATATCAACGCGGTTGCTGTAGTCGTACGTCTTCACGATCCGACCGATCCAAGTACCGAAAGCACGGCACCTCCGAGTTCTGCACACGTTCGGCTCGGTGACGTCCTCACCTTCTCGATCCAGCAAGAGGGGCGAAGTAGTAGATCAGTTCTGGCAGCACGACGGCGTGGTGACGGTGATGGTGAAGAACAATCTTCGCAGGGCTTCGCCTAAGCACTACGAAAACTATGATGGAGGATAAACTAGAGGAGACGGGGTTGCCGGCACACGGCCTGGTGTGTCTTGATGGCTCTTGGGTGCTAGCCCTACCCCTCTATTTAAATGTTGAGCCTTGGGGTCGAAACTTGGAGTAAAAGCCTCCACAAAGTCGGTTTCACCCGAAAGGCAAGAGTCCTTCTCCGACTCCAGGGCCAGACGCCAGGGTTCCCGGCGTCTGGCCCCTGGACTCCGCAAAACTTCCTTTTGCGCTTTCCAAAAACCTCGTGGGCTTTCCCCTTTGGCCCAGATAAAGCGTTCTCGTGCCCAAACATTTCGGGAAACATCCGGAACCCCTTCCAATGGATTCCAGAACCTTTCCGGAGATCAAACACTACTATCCACATGTCAATCTTTACTTCCAGACCATTCCGGAGTTCCTCGTCATATCCGTGATCTCATCCAAAACTCCGAACAACATTCGGTCACCAACATACATAACTCATAGTACCATATCATCAACGAACGTTAAGCGTGCGGACCCTACGGGTTCGAGAACTATGTAGACATGACCGAGACACCTCTCTGGTCAATAACCAATAGCGGGACCTGGATGCCCATATTGGCTCCTACATATTCTACGAAGATCTCTATCGGTCAGACCGCATAACAACATACGTTGTTCCCTTTGTCATCGGTATGTTACTTGCCCGAGATTCGATCGTCGGTATCTCAATACCTAGTTCAATCTCATTACCGGCAAGTCTCTTTACTCGTTCCGTAATACATCATCTCGCAACTAACTCATTAGTTGCAATGCTTGCAAGGCTTATAGTGATGTGCATTACCGAGTGGGCCCAGAGATACCTCTCCGACAATCGGAGTGACAAATCCTAATCTCGAAATACGCCAACCCAACAAGTACCTTTGGAGACACCTGTAGAGCACCTTTATAATCACCTAGTTACGTTGTGATGTTTGGTAGCACACAAAGTGTTCCACCGGTAAACGGGAGTTCCATAATCTCATAGTCATAGGAACATGTATAAGTCATGAAGAAAGCAGTAGCAGAATAATGAACGATCGTGTGCTAAGCTAATGGAATGGGTCAAGTCAATCACATCATTCTCCTAATGATGTGATCCCGTTAATCAAATGACAACTCATGTCAATGGCTAGGAAACATAACCATCTTTGATCAACGAGCTAGTCAAGTAGAGGCATACTAGTGACACTCTGTTTGTTTATGTATTCACACATGTATTACGTTTTCGGTTAATACAATTCTAGCATGAATAATAAACATTTATCATGAGAATAAGGAAATAAATAATAACTTTATTATTGCCTCTAGGGCGTATTTCCTTCACTGCACACATGCCCTGCTATGGCCGGCGCTTGCTTCTCGCGAGGCCCTCTCGGACGGATCGGCAGTCTCCCCAGAAACTCCCAACCTCACGAGCCAGTTCGGGACCCGTCCTGGCTAAGGTAAACCACAGCTGCAAACTCGCAGCAGGACTCACGGGCTCATGAAGACACATATCAAACTTGGACTAAAGAATAGAGGCAGTAATCTTTTTAGATGAGGGGCTTCCCCTCCCAAAATGCTCTTACAACTTCCAGGGCCGCGCCCGAGTTTCCGCATGCAGGATAAACAGCAGGGAAGCACGGGTTCAAGGAGACGTGTCGCTCACTGCGTCCCTCGGGTCGCCTTCAGACGCGTCACTGGCATCGCTGGCGCCTTCGTTGGCATCGCCATCACTGTCGCCAGCGCCGCCCTCGTCGTCGTCGACCACGTCACCTTTATCTGCCGCAACCACCACCGCGACGTCATCAGAAGTGAAGGCCCAGACCAACGCATCCACATTGTCTTCCACCCATCGCACCAGGTCACCCCGGATGGCCTCGGGCACGGGGGCAATGGCGGCGTCGAAATCCAAGTTGGGGTAGGTGTTCTGGAGGTGGCTGAAGATGCGGGAGAACGCGCGCCCGAGCAGGCCGCGACTCCTCTCTTCAACAAGCTGGCGAGCCCTCTCGGATTGGTTCTCTAGACGCGTCAGTACGTCGGTGAAGAAGCGGAGGTGACTGGCTTAATCGTTCGCATGGGGATGAGGGGCATTTTCGTCGCAGATGTTGCCCAGCGCCGTGTTGGCCCTATTCCTAAGGCCTTGAAGCATGGGGGTGTGCACGCGGTCTAGCGTCCGTCATTGAAGCACTTCCTCCCTGCTCTGCTGCGTAAAGGACTCGGCGTTGGCGACTCGCTGTTGAAGAGAAAGCAGCTCGGCGCGGGCAGAGGCTAGCTCAGCCTGCGCCAAGAGCAGGGCGCCAGCGGCGGCCTTCTCGCGTTGCTCCACCTCAGCCAACTCTGTCCTAAGGGCAGTAGTCCGACCCACGTCTTCGGCTTCCATAAGCTCCAGCTTCAGGTCGTACCTGCAGACAAGATCCGCGTGCGCCTCGGCCACCCTACTGTCGACCTCCTTCTGGATCCTCGCCTCGCGTGCGTTGCGGCATCCTCCACTTGGGCAACCTGGCGCTCCCTCGTCTCCAACCTCTCAAGCTTAAGGCTGCACTCCATGGCTTCTAGTGCCAGCGCTTCCTCGCGCTTCAGAATCTCTTCCTCCTCGGCAGGCGTCCCCCTAATCGATGCAAGGGCGGCCTTGCGCGCCTCGACTTGCTGCTCCAAGGAGGCGCTCCAATCTTGGAGCTCGCACACGCATTTCTCTACGACCTCGCGGCGACGGTCAGCTTCCCGGGCCTCTTCCAGGGCCCGAGTGCAGGCCTCATGCGAGGCCGCAAGAGACACCTCAGCCTTCGCATTATCAAGCTCGTGCTGGTGGCGCTCGAGGTTGATGGCCACCTTCAGTTTATGCCGCTCCTCCATCAGCCGAAGACCCTCGGCCTCGAGGCGCGCGTCAACATCCACGAGTTCTTCGCCGAGCCGGCTCATGGCACTCAGTGCCTCCTAAAAAAGCTCGTGGCAGATGACAGTCCGTTGATGCGCAAGCTCAAGCGCGCGACCGATCCCATCCTCCACGGAGGGGATTGCCGACGGGACCCGAAGCGGCTCGCCCCCTTCCAGCAAGAGGCTGGGGGCTGGCGCCCCCCGGTCGCCGACTGGACTACGGCGGGAGCCCGGTCAAGTTGAGGCTCGCCGCTCAAAGAGGAAGCCAAGACCGAAGCCATCCGGCCGCCGTCCACAACCAGAGGAGGAGCCCTAGGCACGCTCGTCGCACCTCCGGCGAGGCCACGAAGAAGAGACGGCAGGAGCGAGGGTTCGAGACGCCAAGCTAGCTTGTCTGTATCTCCGTCCGACCTTGCGTCAGGGGCGGCATGCTGGCTCAGGACGCCCAAGGCCAGCGGGAGACTCGAGGCAGGAGGAGGCTACTTCCTGGGAGGCTTCACGACTGTCGGTGTCAAAATCGGCGGATCTCGGGTAGGGGGTCCCGAACTGTGCGTCTAAGGCGGATGGTACCAGGAGACAGGGGACACAATGTTTACCCAGGTTCGGGCCCTCTCGATGGAGGTAATACTCTACTTCCTGCTTGATTGATCTTGATGATATGAGTAGTACAAGAGTTGATCTACCATGAGATCGTAGAGGCTAAACCCTAGAAGCTAGCCTATGGTATGATTGTTGTTGTCCTACGGACTAAACCCTCCAGTTTATATAGACACCGGAGAGAGCTAGGGTTACACAGAGTCGGTTACAATGGAGGAGATCTACATATCGTATTGCCAAGCTTGCCTTCCACGCCAAGGAGAGTCCCATCCGGACACGGGTCAAAGTCATCAATCTTGTATCTTCATAGTCCAACAGTCCGGCCAAAGGATATAGTCCGGCTGTCCGAGGACCCCCCCCCAATCCAGGACTCCCTCAGTAGCCCCTGAACCAGGCTTCAATGACGATGAGTCCGGCGCGCAGATTGTCTTCGGCATTGCAAGGCGGGTTCCTCCTCCGAATACTCCATAGAAGATTTTGAACATAAGGATAGTGTCCGGCTCTGCAAAACATGTTCCACATACTACCGTAGAGAGAATAATATTTCCACAACTCTAATCTGCTGACGACTTTTCATAACGTGACATCACACCACGGCCTGATCATTATTCGAACCGTTTTCTCAATCAGCCTGCCACTACACATTTTGCGAGGCGATTTTATTGGCACGTCTTGTCGAAGCAGAGATCGTGTCTCCCTTATTACAGGATTCTCATCAATACGGATGTGGGTAACCCAATCGTGCCCGTTGGTATGACTCCTCGATTTTAGGCAAGTCCCAAACGGCCACGAGGAGGACGCTTGATATTCACCCTCTTTATAAAGAGGCCAAGGCCTGTCCTTTTTTCTTCTCGTACTCAATCGAGTCCTTCCCCCGCCTCGAGTTTCAACACCCAAGGCTCAGGTCAGGCGCTTCGGACCTTCAACCATGTCCGGATCCAACCTTCAAGGTCGGTGGATGCCCTCCTCTGTCACAGAGGAAGACATCAAGAAGCAAAGAGAGGCTAGGTATTTGACCGCCGAAATCTCGCACAGGCTACCTGCTCGAGGGCAGGTCATTCCCACTCCCGAACCCGGTGAGAGCGTCGTATTCGTCTCTCACTTCCTCTGAGGGCTAGGCCTTGTTCTAGATCGCTTTGTTAGGGGGCTCATGTTGTATTACGGGCTGGATTTCCATGACCTGGCCCCGGATTCCATCCTTCACATCTCGTCGTTCATCGTCGTGTGTGAAGCCTTCCTCCGCATTACCCCACACTTTGGCTTATGGCTCAAGACCTTCAATGTGAAGCCGAAGATGATTGAGGGGCAACACGCAAAGTGCGGAGGTGCCGTAATAAGCAAAGGCGCCGATGTTCCATGGCCAAAGTGTTCCTTCCCGGAGGTGTCCAGTTTATGGCAACGGGAGTGGTTTTACATCACAGCCCCACGTGGTACTAAGTGGGTGGCCGCCCTGCCTTTCGCTCGGGCCCCCCGCCACAACTGACGTCATGGATCAACAAGGGGCTGGACTAAGGACCAGTAAATGATGTGCCGATATTTCAGAGTCGCATCCGAGATCTCTTCGAGAGAGATGTCAGCCTGGTCACGGTAATGCAAGTCATGCTAGTTTGTCGAGGCCCGCCTTGCAAACGTCGACCCCTCCGTATGTGGGAGTTCAACCCGGAAGGACCGCGAGCTATTCAGCACTTCCTCGGCATGGCGCTCGAAGAGATGTACAAATTGTTCTTCGGACCACAAATAAGGTGTCCGGATACCACCGAGGATGCGGGCCTGAGCTGCAATCATGCAGATACCCAAGTAAGTAGTCCTTCGGCCGAACACGTTGTCTCTTTATTTATCACAACATCATTTTGAAAAGTCTCTCTTTGACCAGGACTGGGTAAAAAAGGGGAAGATGATCAGGTGTTCGGCCCCCCTTCCCGAAGGCTCAGCAGATCCAGTACTGGCCAGAATGCTTGAGCTTGCGCCTTATCAAGCGTCCTCAGGGAAAGATAAAGGGGGGAACACAGAGGCTGAAAGCGGGCCTCGCTCATTATTCATCCAAACCGAGGGAATTAGCGCCTCCGCGAAGAAGGATAACCGGGGAGAAGAATCTGAAATTCCCTCTTCCCAGGGAAGGAAGAGGACCGCCTCTGAAGACTCGGAAACAATGGTTTCCAAACGAGGGAAGAAATCTTCGCCAGAGGGTCCTACCTCGGAGGGTACCCTTGCCGCACAGTGCCCGCAAGGGCCATCCCTCCACCGAGCTGTAAGTAAACAAAAGTACTTCATAGTAAAAATATTCTGCTTTACTTCTGAGGACAATAACTGAAGCATATATCTTGTAGTTCGGATCATAGCCCTTCTTGACAGAGTTCGTCTTCGGGGGATCTTCTTCCGGAGATGATGGAGAGCGAAACACCTCCCCATGCCTCCCCGCCTCTTGAGGCGAGCGACCCTGACGTGTCGTCACAGAGTATTTCTCCTGATCCGCCAAGGCCAGAGGGTAATCCTTCGGCCACCCGAAGTCTGGAGTATTTGGCTCCTACGGAGAGCAACAGAAAGAGTCCGGGACCGTCCGGTGCGTGACCTGACGCACTGAAGGATCTTCTAGAGCAAGCAGCTATCTCAGAAGCACATCGTACGCTAATGGGTACGATGGTTGAGAGGATTTCATCTGCCGAAAGCGGGCTGCATGAAGCTTTTATGAGCCTGCTGAGAGGCTTTGAGGTATGCAAAGTAGTATATGTTTTTATGGTACCGCATGCGCTAGGTGTGCCATATGCAGATAGTAGCCCCTGAGACTCTGGTTGTTGTCGAAAACGGCGGCAAACAGATGATCATAGTCCCAGGTAGTAATCATGCCGCCTTCATGTTCAGGTGGCGGAAGGTCCGGTGGCTAGCCGGACTGGTGAGTTTGCCGAGCTGAAGCGGCAACTTGATGCGGCAACTGCTGACATCGTGCTTGTAAACAAGCGGCTCGATGAGGCACATGGTATGTGATTTCCCCGGTGATCAACACATAGTAAGAAGAGCATGATGCTAGTATCTTTAATATGTTGCGACTGCAGATGGAGCTGCCGCCGAGGAGACTCTTCGTGGGAACTTGCCCGAGCCAAGGAACAAGCCAGGAAGAGTGATGCGGCCGCTCTAAAGGCGGTCGAGGAGCTGAGAGCCGAACAGGCTGCGCATTGCCAAAGCAAGGATTAAATAGCCAAGTTGGCCGTTGAGTTGAAAGATGCCGCCGATCATTACTAGCTTCTTGAGAAGGAAAGCCGGGCGAAGGCGACGGACCTGGAGAAGGCCATGGTAGCAGCCAAGGAAGCCCGCTCTAAAATCAGAACGGCGAAGGAGGAGCTCCGTCAAGCTGGAGATATCGTGGCTGGGAAGCCCTTTTTGTTGCGGACTAAGTTCGGAGATCCGAAGTATGCCCTTCTCGATCAATTATGGAGTTCCGCGGATGCATACGTGGATTTGGCAGCGAGTGCTGCTGATGCGGCCGAGTTTTTCAAAGATCAAAAAGATCGTGAAGTGGAAAAGTTGTTCTGGTCGCAATTCAATGTTCCGGTGCGGCCGCTGCTGTTGAATGAGCGAATGGCCGAGTGGGCCGAGCTCCATAGGTTGTCCGGGCTTGCCATGAGGTCCGTTGTGGATCATCTTTGGCCAGAAGGACCAAGGCCGAATAGTTATTTTGGCTTAGTGCAACGATTCCTTGGTGTTGTGCCACATATCGACGCTATGAAGAGGTCGGCGTGCATAGAGGGTGCGCAGATGGCCCTTGCCCGTGTCAAGACATACTGGGCAGAGATGGAGGCCACCGCTATTGCAACCCAGAGGTCGGCCGTAGGCCGAGTATCGACCGAGCACTACTTTGAAGAAGTTCTCGAAGGCGCTCGTTTAATAGAGGCTCAGTGCTCGAAGAGTATCATGTTCCAGTGACATGTATCTCCATTGTAAGGACGATGTTATTTGAATTGTGAAGGTTGTGTTTATACTTTTGCCTGAAAGTATTATTATGCCTCCTGTGCGGTCGTTTATGCATGCTATATATATATATATCCTGAAAGTTTGCAGTCGTCGGCTTCAGCCCCCACGCATATAATGCGGGGGTGTTCGCAAAAGCACGTCTTCACACTTGATCCAACGTCTTGGTCCATTAAGGAGGTGGTAGCGCGGCGAACGAGGCAATCAGACTATATTGCTTTAACACTTTCACTTGACCATAGGAGTTTGACAGTGCGCTACTATAGAGCCCCTGGTATTTCCGCACTCATCCGAATTCGGGGCGCGTACGTACATGACCAGGAAAACCGGCCCTTCGTTAATGCGGAGGATTCCCGAAGATTCCGTAAAGTCATCGAGTGGTTGACCAGTCTCGCGCTTTATCATGACAATCAGTTTTCGGCTTTCTGTACTGAGGTGCTCGTCCGGATGAACCAGGGAACAATCGCAGTAGTTCTCCCGGTGCCACCTTAGCCGATAGAGCGGAACGTAAGGTAGCAAAACACGGGAGCTGGGCAAACCCGACATTTGACCAAAGACATGATTCGGAGCTGATGCATATAAGGCCAAACTCGCGACGCCGAACACTCCCTAAGGTATTCGGTCTTTATAACATATGCCGGGCTGAGAAATGCCCTTGATAATGAACCCCAAGTGTCCAGGTACGTGCAATATTCTGACGTGGCGAAATGCCAATAACGTCAGCATCCTTCTCGGTTATACTAAGTATCCGGAGGATGTGAAGCAACAAAAGACAGTAAAAAAGGTTTACGCAGGGTCTTAATCTAAAAAGAAACCTTTGAGCGGGTCCCTGCTACACGTCTGCGCCTGTGTCTCCGTTGTGCCGTATCCTGGAAGGGTGTAGCATGATTGTCATTTGTAAAAGAGAAGAACTTAGGTGAAAGTTGTCGTGCGAAAAATTGTTATTCTCAATAAACCATTAAAATTCAAGGAGTATAATCAGCAAACCGATCTCAGGTATATCTAGGCTGTTACAGCTAGTGATGCGCCGGACTCGTCTAGCCGTGTCTGCGGTCCTGACGACCGATCATTTATTCTAGTTGGGGAGGTTGTCTAGTGTTCGGCTGTTAAAGCCGCCGCACGTTCTTCCGCGCGTAAGGAACGCTCAATATTTCCACTAACTGTGATGGTGCCGCATGGACCGGGCATCTTAAGCTTAAGAGAAGCGTAATGCGGTACTGCATTAAAACAAGCAAAAGTTGTTCTTCCGAGGAGTGCTTGATAGCCGCTTCGGAATGGAGCGATGTCGAAGGTTAACTTTTCACTTCGGAAGTTGTCGGGTGAACCGAATACAACCTCTAGTACTAGAGAGCCCGTAGAGCGGGTCTCTGGGCCTGGTATTACCCCCTTAAAGGTAGTAGTACTTTGGCAGATTCTTGTCTGGTCTATCCCCATTTTGCGGACTGTGTCCTGATAAATCAGATTCAGTCTACTGCCGACGTCCATGAGGACTTGGGTGAGATGGTATCCGTCGATAACTGGGTCTAGCACCAAGGCAGCCAATCCTCCATGCCGGATACTTGTCAGGTGATCCCTGCAATGAAGGGTGATTGGGTGGGCCGACCAAGGGTTGAACTTGGGGGTGACGGGCTCTACGGTGCATGTGTTGGAGTGCATGTTTTCCCTTTCTTTCTGTTACGTGAATCATGATCACTATTTTGACCTCTGGTGGGAATTTTTTCTGTCCCCCAGTGCTTTGCTGACGAGGCTCTTCCTTGTCTTCACTTGGTGTCTCCCTCCCCTTGTGTTCGGCGTTTAGCTTGCCGGCCTGCTTGAAGACCCAGCATTCTCTGTGGGTGTGATTCGTAGGTTTGTCGGAGGTGCCGTGAATCTGACATAATTTGTCTAGAATCTTGTTGAGACTGGACGGTCCATCTCTGTTGCCTTTGAAAGGCTTCGCCCGCTGACCGGGTAGAGAGCCCCTGAATCCGGCGTTTACCGCCGTGTTGGCTGGGCTGTCTTCGTTATTTCGACGCTTGCTTTTATTGCGTCGTGGTTTTCAATTACCGTCCCTGACTTCAGATGTGCCTGAGTCGCTAGTGCAACTACAAGCCAGCCAGCTATCTTCGCTCGCGCAAAAGCGGGTCATCAGGCTTGTTAAGGCTGCCATTGTCCTTGGTTTTTCTTGACCGAGGTGTCTGGCAAGCCATTTGTCGCGAACACTGTGTTTGAAAGCTGCTAAGGCTTCGGCATCCGGGCAGTCGACGATTTGATTCTTCTTAGTGAGAAATCTGTTCCAAAGATGACTTAAATCGTCTGCGTCCGGAGGTCGGACATAAGTCCCTTGAAAATTGGCCCTAAAGCATCCTCAAGCTCCTCCCAACTTCCTATTGAATTTTCGGGGAGGCTCTTCAGCCAGTGCCGAGCTGGTCCTTTCAGCTTGAGGGGCAGGTATTTAATGGCGTGGAGATCGTCTCCGCGAGCCATATGGATATGGAGGATGAAGTCCTCAATCCAGACCCCAGGGCCTGTCTTTCCGTCGTATGCCTCTATGTTCACGGGCTTGAATCCCTCTGGAAATTCATGATCCAGTACCTCATTGGTGAAGCATAGGGGGTGTGCGGCACCACTGTATTTGGATGTATCATGGCGTTCGGACGGTTGTAGTATTCGGTTTTGATTTTGTGCCGGAGCGCGCTTCCTAGATCCATAGATGGACCTAGTCATACCGGATTTTTGGCGCAAGTCCTCACGTAAATCGTGTGTTGACTTATGTGCGGCCCCGTTAGCCGCCCTATCGCGGCCATGAGGTGGTCGGTTGGGCTGATCGGCCATTTTATTCTTCGGCTGTATAGGCTCTACGGCCTCATCGTCGAATCAGGCAACAACTTGCGCCTTGGATAGCTCTTTGTATAGAAGCTACCACCATACTTTTCTTCAGTGTCGAGCACTTTGTTCCATCTACTGTTGAGTGTATTCTGCGCGGCCTTAAGCCTTTGCTTCTGCTTCTTCAGACTCCTCGCGGTGGCAATGAGCCTTCTACGGAGGTTCTCTTGTTCCAAGTGTCTTTCGGGGATGACGTGTGCATCCTTGCCTGGACTGTTTTCCTCTCCCGAGGGAGGTTGATGAGCTTTATCCTCGGCGTCGCCGTGTTCGGACAGCGGATCTATACTATGTTCGCCGTTTGCTGGTTCATCCTGTTCTATCGCCGGGTCAATGTGGTCGTCGTTTCCTCTAGAGTCGACCGGGGTGTTATTTTCTCTTGTGCTGTTATCGCTGTTTTTGCCGAGGCGGGATTTGGAGCGGCGCCTGCGCCGTCGCTTTGGTTGCTTCTCGAGGGAGCCATCCTTCGCCGCATCCTTTCGTTCCTCGTCATTGTTTTCTTTGGGTGTATCCACCATATATATATCGTGTGATGAGGTGGCTGTCCAGCGCCCTGTAGGCGGTGGTTCCTAATCGTCTCCTGCATCGTCGTCCATACCGTCGATGTCTTTGGAGTCAAAATCGAGCATGTCGGTTAAATCATCGACAGTGGCTACTAAGTGGGTGGTGGGTGGGGCGCGAATTTCTTCGTCGTCTGCATCCCATTCTAGCCGGACATAGTTCAGCCAAGGGTCTCCCGACAGGGAGAGAGACTTGAGCGAATTTAGTACGTCGCCAAAAGGTGAGTGCTGAAAGATATCCGCGGAGGTAAACTCCATGATCGGTGCCCAATGGGATTTGATGGGCACGGACACAAGTGGCTCGGAGTCCGTGGCCGGGGACGAATCCAACGGTTCGGCAACACGGGTCTCGTAGGAGGTGAAGTTAGTATTCGGCTCTATTGCCACTGAGAGTGCGGCCTTCGTGGCGGGGTCTATCCACCCGTCCGCCAATGGCGCAATTTGTTCCGGATTAAGGGCCGGAGTAGTTAGAGGTGTGATCCCCCGAACACTGTCCGACGGCAGAGCTAAATCATGCTCATCGTGATCGTGCGGCGCACCTGACATGGGCTCGAATCCGTCGAAGATCAAGTCTCCGCGGATGTCGGAAGTGTAATTCAAGTTTCCAAATCTGACCTGATGGCTAGGGGCATAGCTTTCGATCTGCTCCAGATGGCCAAGCGAATTGGCCCGCAGTACGAAGCCGCGGAATACGAAGATCTGTCCGGGGAGGAAAACCTCACCCTGGATCGCATCGTTGCCGATGATTGAAGGAGCCAATAAGCCTTACGGTGACGGCACAGTGGAACTCTCAATGAAAGCACCAATGTCGGTGTCAAAACCGGCGGATCTCGGGTAGGGGGTCCCGAACTGTGCGTCTAAGGCGGATGGTAACAGGAGACAGGGGACACAATGTTTACCCAGGTTCGGGCCCTCTCGATGGAGGTAATACCCTACTTCCTGCTTGATTGATCTTGATGATATGAGTATTACAAGAGTTGATCTACCACGAGATCGTAGAGGCTAAACTCTATAAGCTAGCCTATGGTATGATTGTTGTTGTCCTACGGACTAAACCCTATGGTTTATATAGACACCGGAGGGAGCTAGGGTTACAAAGAGTCGGTTACAAGGGAGGAGATCTACATATCCATATTGCCAAGCTTGCCTTCCACGCCAAGGAGAGTCCCATCCGGACACAGGTCGAAGTCTTCAATCTTGTATCTTCATAGTCCAACAGTTCGGCCAAAGGATATAGTCCGGCTATCCGAGGACCCCCCAATCCAGGACTCCCTCAACGACCTTAGCAGAAGGGATCCAGAAGAGCCGCCCTCAGGAAGGGAAGCAGTACTCAAGGGATCACAAAGATAAGGTACTTCCTCATCTATGGCGATGTATTTCCTCTATTTCAACGGCCGGGAGGCGCCACTACTGCAGCTGGGGGACCCCTTCCTCTTGCGGAGAGCTTCGAAGTCCACCCGGAGCCTGCCGAAGCGCTAGACGTGGCGGCCAGTGCAGGGCGCGACTGGAGAAGCGCCCAAGGAGACGACCTCAGGAACGCCAAGCTGGGGAGAGCTGTCGGGCTCCGCCTCACGACGGCCGGCTAAGGCCTGGGGAACTTCGTCCTCAGGAGCAGCAGGCTACACCGCCCCCTCAACTGCCACCCCAGGGCGAGAGTCTCAGGTTCCTGAGGATGGCGCCTCAGGAGCCTCGGGCGGCGCCGACACCTCAGCGCCCGCGCATCCGGCCTCTAGCGGTACTTGCCCCCTGCGTCCACTCTTGGGGCAAGATCGGCGCCGGCGACGAGGAAAGGAACCACGGTGATAGGGTTCTCGCGGGGCCCCACAAGGCCGGCTGCACGCAACCCCCATTCATTGAAAAGGGGCATCTGCCCCGAGAACACCACCCTGTTCGAGCAGCTGTACAGGAAACAACCCTCCTGGGGCAGATCGCCTGGCGAGGGGTTACCTGCCAAGACTTCAAGCACCGTCCTTCGTGCCTTGGCCGGGAGCTCCGACTCCTGAAGCCTCATCCGATCCTGGTCGCCGGTCAAGGCCCACATCGGCTGGGAATGGCGCTGGAGTGGGGCGATGCGGCGTCGGAGGAGCTCCTTCATCACCTTGGGCGCGGTCACACCAAGGTCCTTCAGCCTCTTCAACCAGAGCCAGATGAAGGCAAGGCGGGAGCCCACGAGCTTCTCCTAACCCCAGCCGGAGCTGGGGACGGCGGGTGACGACGGAGGCGAGAGCAGGGGGCTGAACACTCCGACATCAACATACACCCACCGCGTCCGGAACTCGCTCATAGACGGCAGGAGTTCAAAGTCAACCCCCGAGCCGGCAGTCGCTGCCACGGCCTGGAAGCTCAGGCACCCCGAGCACTACCGGTGGTCAGTTAGGTGCAGCAAGAAGAAATGGCGCAGGAGGGCCACGGAAGGGGCAATGCCCACCATGGCCTCGCAGACAAAGGCGAAGAGGGCGAGAAGGGCGATAGATTGGGGATCAAGGTGCACCATATGGATCTGATAATGGGAAAGCACAACATTGAAGAAGGAGGAGAAGGGAGGAAACAGGCCAGCCCACACGGCGTCGATGAAGAACTGGACCTCAATGGCTGTTCTATTGATGGTAGCTCGGGACGCAGGCCAGGCCACCGCCCCACCCCATTCGTTGAAGCTGGTAGCGAGCACTGGGCGGACCTTGTCAATGGCCTCCTGATTGAGCACCCGCGATCGGCCGACGGCGGGTTCGACGGCCGGAGGTGGGCTGGTTGAGAGCAGGGGCTTCTTTCCTTTCTCCGTTCAGTTCGGCGCCATGATGATGGAGAGGGCTGAGCTCGGGTCGGACTGGAAGAGGAAGCTGAGGTACGAGGAAGCGGAGAAGTTGGGGAGTGTGTTGCCAGCAATGGGGGAATAACTGTGTAGGACGCCGTGGCCACCTAGCCAGGCGGATTTCAAGGCTGCATGGGGAAGCAGGGCTGCCCACGTCCCGTCAATCGCCACGCGTCGACCAAGGCCGCAGGCTGTTGGGGCCTGCGGCGCTCCGCACTTGCCCTTTGGCTTCGCCTCGAAACCATGTTCGAGCGCACCTTGGGCCCGAGGGCTACTGTCGGCGTCCTGGAAACGGGGGTCCCTAGACTTGCCTCCCTGCGGCCCACGGCGTGGCTCCACCAGTGGCCCTGTACGTCCCATCTTCACCAGCAAACACTCAAGACCCTTGCGAGGGGGCAAGCCTCGCGAGGCAAACGACACAAGACCTCCTCGGGAGCTGCCTCGCCAGGCTGGCTCGTGAGGAGCGGAGAGATCAAGGCAAGGGGAACCTCGCGAGGTTCCTACGATGTCAGCCATGACGACCAAGGCCAGGCGGGCGCGTGCGCGCACAGTGTCCTTGTTTCCTCTTTGGTCCTAAAGGGGCAAGCGGAGGCAAGGAGTCCTGATGCATCAGGCCATATCGGTGCAACGAGACCAAGACCAGCAGGACGGCAGGACAGAGGTCACTGTGGAGCCCAAGACAGCGTCACCACCAGAGCCTTTGGTAGGCGAAGACCACCTTTAGTCAGGATAGCTTGTACTAGTTGTCTACCTTCAAATTTGGCTGTTATTGGCTCCCTTCCCGCTCAATATTTGGGGAGAGGACCAGGGCCCCTATAAATAGGGCTACCCACCACCATAGGAGGCATCGGATCGGGGACTGGATCCATGCCATCCTCGCACTCACCAAGCACAAGAACACTTCTCCTCAGGAGGCTGTTCTTCCCTTGTACTGTTCATCCTCAGCCCAAGAGGCAATCCACCACACCACACTGGAGTTGGGTATTACACCACAATGGTGGCCCGAACCAGTATAAATCTTGTGTCTCTTGTGTTGCGAGTTCGTCGAGCTAGGCCTTGAGATCACGGTGAGGTTGAGGGCGTGACTAAGTAGGGGGAGATCTTCGTGCGCACCCCAGAGTTCAAACCTCAAGGCTTTTGCCGAAACCCGAAATCCGACAATGATGAATAAGGTATTCATGGAGTTCTTGGATAAGTTTGTTGTGGTGTTCATTGATGATATCTTGGTGTACTCGAAGAATGAAGAGGAGCACAAGGAGCATTTTCGTTTAGTTCTCGAGAAGCTCAGGGAACATCAGTTGTATGCCAAGTTCAGCAAGTGTGAGTTTGGTTGAAGGAAGTTGGATTTCTTGGCCATGTTATATCAGGAGAAGGTATAGCAGTGGATCCTGCCAAGGTTCAGTCTGTCACTGATTGGCTAGCACCCACCTCAGTTGGAGAGATCCGCAGTTTTCTTGGACTCGCGGGATATTATCGGAGATTCATTGAGAAATTTTCTAAGATTGCGGAGCCCATGACGGAGTTGTTGAATAAAGACACCAAGTTCAAATGGACAGATGAATGTGAGGCAAGTTTTCAGGAGCTGAAGAAACGATTGGTTACAACCCCAGTGCTGATTCTGCCGGATATACGCAAGGATTTCCAAGTGTATTGCGACGCTTCTCGCTTAGGACTTGGAGGTGTACTTATGCAAGATGGAAGAGTGGTTTCATATGCCTCACGTCAGCTTTGATCGCATGAGTTGAATTATGCCACGCATGATGTGGAGTTAGCAGCTGTAGTCGATGCGCTCAAGACCTAGAGACATTTTTCTTATTGGAAACCATTGTGATGTGTACACGGATCATAAGAGTTTGAAGTACATTTTCACTCAGAAGGAGATGAATCTTAGGCAAAGGAGATGGTTGGAGCTTATAAAGGATTATGACATGAAGTTGCATTATCATCCAGACAAGGCCAATGTAGTAGCAGACTCTTTGAGCCGAAAGAGTTATGCCAATACCCTCGTGAGCGGAGGATTACCCAAGGAGTTAGCCGAAGATCTCAGGGAGTTACGTTTGGAAATAGTCCCTAGAGGTTTTGTTGCTGCGATGGAGGTTCAATCAACATTATTGGGAAAGATTCGAGAAGCTCAGAAAGATGATAAGGAGATTGCTGAGATATAGGACAAAATGAGTAAAGGAAAAACCAAGTGTTTTCGTGAGGATGAGCACGACACCTTATGGTTTGAGGACCGTGTTTATGTGCCCAATAATGCCGAGATTAGGAAGTTAATACTTCAGGAAGCTCATGACTCGCCATACTCGATACACCCTGGAAACAGCAAGATGTATTTGGATTTGAAGGAGCGTTTCTGGTGGACTGGTATGAAGAAGGATATTGCCGAGTATGTAGACGTATGTGATGTATGTCAGAGAGTGAAGGCAGAACATCAAAAGCCAGCAGGATTACTGCAGCGTATGCTGATACCCGAATGGAAGTGGGATAATCTTGGCATGGATTTCATCACTGGATTACCCAGGACCCGAACGGGATATGATTCTATCTGGGTAGTAGTGGATCGTTTGACCAAAGTAGCTCATTTTATCCCAGTGAAAACCACCTATACAAGTGCAAAGTTGGCCAAGATATATATGACCAGGATCGTATGTCTGCGTGGAGTTCCGAGGACCATCTTATCAGATAGAGGAACACAGTTTACTTCAAAGTTTTGGCACCAGCTGCACCAGACTTTGGGTACCAGGCTAGAGTTTAGTACGGCCTTTCATCCGCAGACAGATGGACAGACCGAGAGAGTCAATCAGATTGTGGAGGACATGTTGAGAGCTTGTGCGCTAAACTATGGATCTAGTTGGGATGATAATTTGCCTTACGCGGAGTTCTCATACAACAACAGCTACCAGGCCAGTTTGAAGATGGCACCTTTTGAAGCTTTGCATGGAAGCAGGTGCAGGACACTGTTGATGTGGGATGAAGTTGGAGACCGTCAGTTGTTTGGACCTGATTTGATGAAAGAGTCCGAAGAGAAGGTTAAGTTGATTCGTGATAGACTGAAGGTAGCTCAGTCCAGGCAGAAGAGTTATGCAGATTCAAAATGCAAGGAGGTAGTCTATGAAATCAAAGACAGAGCATATCTTCAAGTGTCACCTCTACGAGGAGTTAATCGCTTTGGGGTTAAGGTAAAGTTAGCCCCGAGATTTGTAGGACCATACCGAGTTTTGGAACGTATGGGAGAAGTGGCCTACAAGTTGGAGTTACCCGAAGGACTGTCAGGAGTTCATGATGTGTTTCACGTTTCCAAGTTGAAGAAGTGTCATGCAGAGATGGCAAAAATTCCTCTGAGAGATACAGTGCTCGTGGAAGCAATTCAGTTGGATAGTGATCTGACCTACGAGGAGAAACCTGTCAAGATTCTCGAGTTTGCCAGCCGAGTCACATGCATCAAGGTTATCACGTTTTGCAAAGTTCAGTGGAGCCACCATACCGAGGATGAAGCCACTTGGGAATGAGAGGAAGATCTACGGAAAAACCACCCACACCTATTTTCTAGCCAACCCGAATCTTGAGGGTGAGATTCATCTTAAGGGGGTGTAGGTTTGTAACATCCCAAATTTTCAATTTGGAATGTTATTGTGACACCCAAAAAATTTTATTTGGCTTTTTCAAACTTTTATTTGATTTGAGGGAGGTTATTTAAAATTTTCTTCTAAAGAACTCTCCCTCTCAAAAAATTTCTTTTATGACAAGTATTTTGTTTGTATTCACCCAAGACTTGGTCTTTGGCCTTGGAGGTTTTTCCATCTTATGTTGAATCATCACAAATGTTTTTCATTTGGGAAATTTTTTGAAAATCTTTTTAAATAGCCCTATGGCATTTGGAGTGATCTTTTCCCCTTTCAAAATCTCCTCTTGCCATGACCTAAGTGGAAATCCCCTCCCAAAAGCCATTCCCCATCTTTGTGTCAAGATATACTTCAAATCCAGCAAGTTGAACTCCCCCATGATTTTTCTTCCATTTATTTCTTATCAAAAATATTTTCTGCCTTCTACTTTGGCTCTTGGAGATTTACAAAGGAACTACCATTTCTCCTTTGAGTTTTGCCTCCAAACCAATTTCCCTGGCTAGTCCTTAGAGCCCTCAACCAAGATCCATGAAGATCCACTGGTCTCCAGTTCAAATATTTCAAATTGTGCTTGCTGCAAGTTTGGACCATATTTGTCAAATTTGATGAAATTCATCCAGAAATTTTTTTCCTCATGCCAAATCATTTCGTCGAACACCTGAAGGACACTGTTACTGTCAAGTTCAGAAAGTTCGGTAAACAGTTTCAGAGGCCGCTGTCGTTTTCTTCAGAACATCTCCTCGATCTCGCCAGTAGCTGAAGTGGCTCCTTGCGCCCTGTGCCTCCTTCTTATCCCTGCGCCGCACGATCGCCTGGAAGCTTGCGGGCGTCGGCGACGAGCTGGTGGAGGCACGCCACCCCGTGAGCGACGGCAGCAGCGCCCTTTGCGGCTGCCAGAGAGGCACAGCGTAGGACGGTGCCGTCCAGCGCTGCCCAAGCCACCAGAGGCCACCGCGTGGCCATCCACTCACCCGTGCACGCTGCAAGTCCGTCGTCGTGAACTGGTAGGCACGGAGCACGCTCCCTGCCGCCGCCGTGCCCGTACGGCCGTTCCGTCGAGGACCGGCGTATTACACCAAGCCCGACCGAGGTTTAGCGGAGGAACGGTGCCAGTGATCCACCACGATGATGCCTAGCCACCTAAACCCCCTGCCCAACCTCTGCCTCGCCGTAATTTCTCACCGGCGTTATCCCGTTCACGGCCACCCCCTCGGATCGCCTATAAAAGGAGGTCCCGAGCTCGAACTCGAACCCGCACCACCTCTACCCACCACTAGTACCACGCCAAGCCACTGGGCAGCCCCCGAGGGAGTCTTCTTCCCCAACTCCGGCCGCCTCGACCCGCTTCGGGATCTAGCGCGATTCACTCCCGTGCGTGCACCCCTACCCCTCAACTCTTGTCAGTAGCCTCCTAGGGCATCGACATCTCTGACCCGCGCGTCAATTTGGAGTTTGCAGCACCCACCGGAGAGCTCCACCCTCGCCCGAACCACCGTCCGCCGGAGATAGTGTCGCCGTCGACGTGGTGCTCTCCGATGGTCAAGTCCACCACCCACCGACGCGGAAGAACACCCTGAACTGTAGGTACCCTCCGATCACTCTGCCTCACCGTGGTTCAACGCCGGCGACCACCGCAGCCTTCGGGCGCCGGCGAGCTCTGTTGAGATTTGAACCTGACGGGTGGGACCCTCCCGTCAGCCTCTCTTCTTTTCCCCTTCGAACCGTTTTCTGAAAGAGCCTTCGGGCAAAACGTGTTTTCTCTCTGGGCTGGCGTATTTCATACCGAACCGTTTTCTGTTTTCTCAAACAAGCCCCTGGATCTTTTCTGTTTCATCACAGATCAGTCCTTGGACTAAAACCCTTATATCTTTTTAACAGAAGATGCTTTTTGATTGATTCTTTTTCTGTCAGTATTATATTTTTGTCTAGTTTTTATAGTATTTATTTGGAAATTTTTTGGAACAACTTTTATACACGCAACGGTTTTCACGTTAGTATACGGTTTCGTTATACCGTAGGTTCCAGAGGAGGTGACGGAGCCGCGAACTTCGCCGAGCTAGACTCCGACTTCTCCGAACCAGGCAAGCATGTTTGAACCTTTGATATGATGAGTGTTTTGCATGTTTGCTTGAATGGTTTGTGCATAGCATATGAGCATCGGTGAGTATTACGTTGCATGCAAGGCAACTAGCAGTGTGCTTCGAAGTTACTGTGATCTTTGATGAGAGATGACCCGATCATGTGGTGACATGAAATGTAGTAAGATGGTATTGTTGTAGCATGCCAGTCTTACATCATCCAATAAACTCCGACGTTAACGTGGAATGAGCCACGCTACCGTTCTTCCCCTTTCGTGCTGCCACATGTTTTCTGCAAAGAATACGGTTTAGTAAGTTGCTAACCTCTTTCCTTGTACACACCAAATAGAGGGGCCTGGATGAGGGTTCCATGGCCCTGGATTAAAGCCAGTCATCCGGTCAGGGGGCATGGGTGTTTCCGGTTGGGACCGAGAGGGGGGCACCCCTTAGAGCGCGCGGTATAAATTTGATCCCATGCTACGCGAGGTTGTAGCCTCCCCGTCTCAAAGTTTTTCTTGAACGCTGCCTAGGGTGATTCCTGGCATCGGAATGTTGAATGGGTGTGTACTGGTTAGACGTGTTTCTCCTAAAACACCGTAAACGGAACTAGTCCCTTGTGACTACTGAAATCCGTTGGATGTGGTTAAATAGTACAAGCTCTGCAGAGTCAAATCATTCCAAGTCAACGTGTCCATGGTCAAAGACCGTGGCCAGCATATCTATATCCATGTCAGTCCCTGTGTTAGTCTCCGTGGAAATCTCGGTGAGCAAGCTTGAGTGGTAAACCCGGTTGAACTTTATTCCTGTGGATGGACTAACCTTTTTATCTTTTCGTACCTGAGTATTTCCTTGAAATGATTTAAATTCATGAGCTACTGAAATATCAAGTCATGAAATATAAGCCCTTTATGTGATGTCGCTCAGACGTCCGACTGTGGCACTCTCGTTATTTACTTTTGATATAAGCCCTTTATGTGATGTCGCTCAGACGTCCGACTGTGGCACGCTCGTTATTTACTTTTGATATAAGCCCTTTATGTGATGTTGCTCAGACGTCCGACTGTGGCACGCCCGTTATTTACTTTTGATATAAGCCCTTTATGTGATGTCGCTCAGACGTCCGACTGTGGCACGCTCGTTATTTACTTTTGATATAAGCCCTTTACGTGATGTCGCTCAGATGTCCGACTGTGGCACGCACTTTCATTTATATTCTATTATAAGCCCTTTATGTGGTGTCGCCTTGACGCCCGACTGCGGCATCGTTATTTTATTTGTATCCTTTCGAGGAGTCATTCAGACACTCGATTGGCCTTCAGTATTGCATTGGGATTTCGGGAGGACTACCGCCCGACTTCCTTTTATTTCCCATGCATAGCTATTTTATTATCTGAGTGCGCATTATTAATCTGTTCATATGCATCATGTTTGCATTTGTTATATCTTATGTCCAAACTGTCTTGCGAGTACTTTCATAGTACTCACCAGGCTTGTTGATTTGGCCAGATGTGGACGAAGGCGATCTCATGGATGAAGAGTTTGATAGTGAGTCCGACGCCTAGAGGAGTCCCAGTCAGTCCCGTGCGATCCTGGATTTTGGTCACTTGTATTATATACGCTTCCGCCATCCACAATAAGAATCTTCGAGCCTCACTCCGACGCTCGATGAGCTGTTAGATTCAGGAGTCATGTCACCCACTTCACTGTGACATATCCACCACCGCTTTTATTTGTGAGTCAGTAGTTATGCCACCATATCCGCCTTTATGTGTAATATCGGCGTGCTTGTAATAAATTGTTGAGCAGTCTCCGCTCAACCTTGTATTATATTTAGTACTCCTGGTTTTTCTTCTGTGATCTAGAAATTGTCTACCAGTGAGAAGGATTCTTCTCTACTGGTCCGTAAAAGGGATCGGTTTCTCAATAAACATTTTTATTGGAAAACCGGTCGTGACAAGCTTGGTATCAGAGCCAGGCTGACTGTAGGAAGCCACTAGGTGCGATCGCTAATTGGTTATTAGCGTTTTTAGTGCTTTTTCAGCATTTTGCAAATGTAGCTATTTTCTGTTGGTCATCATAAATTTATGATTTGACTACTCAGAATTTTTGCCTACTTTTGTAGATGGCTGGCAGCGACTGCAAGACTCGGGTGTTCACTAATGTGCCCGAGGGGTTTGTCAAACTCCTCGTCTCCATCACCAAGCTCAAGATCGGGCTAGCGACTCGTCCGGAGTTCACGCTTTACCAGCACAAGCTCAGCGACGACGTGTCTATGCACCAGGCCGTGGTGCAATTCAAGGGAGGACGTTCTGCGTCTCGCCACTTCCGTTTTGTGGGAAGGGCCATGCCTACGGAGAGGAGATGAAGCTATCGAGATGCTTGTTGAGTATCTCAAAGCTCTGGAGGCAGCTTTCGACAACCTCGTGGACGATCCTGTGGCTGCCCGCATGGACTTAGTTTGGGGCTGTTCTGCCAACAGGAGGGAGCTTCTCCACATGGCACCGCCACCGACTTTCGTCTCGTCCTTAGCATCCTATTCACCTGCCATTTTGGCCACCCCTCGCCGTTTGCCTACCACTGAGGAGTCCGACCAGGTCATTGCTCCCACTCCAGTCAGAGCTGCACCGCCTGCCGCACCCACACCACCGCCTGTCGCACCCGCGCCATCTCCTCAGCGCAGTGCTACGCGCCTAGAGCCTATTAGGGAGGAGGTGGAGGTTGAGTCTCCTGCACCGCTGGGTCTTACCCTCGGCATGGGGAAGGACATCTTCACCATCTCCGACTGAGTGCGCCTAGTAGCCGCGCGATGTGTTTGCATGTATGATGTGTTTTATAAGTACATAAGTTTGTAGTAGTTGTGTGCGCATCATGTAGGATCCCGGAGGAGTGTGCTAGCCTAAATAACATGTCAGGAGTGTGTACGCACATCCTGAGTGATGTATCGTATGTTTGCGTATCGCGTGTAAGATTTGCACTGAGCAGTCCTTCTCCGTGCGCAATCAAATATTTTTCTTGGAAAATCTTGAGGTCTTTTAAATTTTTGCCTTTGCAAAATTTTCCTTGTGCCACACAGTTCTTCTCATGAGTTTTGCAAAATAATACCCCAGAGTGGAAAATGTCTTGTCCGTGGACTCGTTCCATGCCAAATCCACCAGAAGAAGTTTATGGAACACAGACAAGCAACAACTTCACACAGGGGCAGTCTAGTCAACAGGACAGCGAGGCAGCCTTATCTCAAGTATGCCGCCTTTTCGATCAAAGCCAACAGCAACACCAAGAAATGATGAATCACGTCATCAATATGGGAAATCACCGTGAGCCATACCAACCGCACTCCAAGTTGTCTGAACTACAGAAGACACGCCCTCCAACGTTTGCTCACACTGATAGGCCGCTTGAAGCCGATGATTGGCTTCGAGACATCGAAAGAAAGCTGATTATTGCGCAATGTTCTGATCATGAGAAGGTGCTTTATGCACCTCACTACCTCACTGGAGCAGCTGCAGCATGGTGGGAAAACTTCCTACACATGCATCCCAGTGAACATAACATCACCTGGGAAGAGTTTAAGGAAGGTTTTCATGGGGCGCACATCCCCAGGAGCATTATAAAAATCAAGAAGAGGGAGTTTGATGACCTCAAGCAGAGAGGCATGACAGTGACGGAATACAACAGTCAGTTTACCCAGCTATCTCGTTATGCCTACGATGAGCATATGACTAAGAACAAAAGGATGGAAAAAAATTTGGACGGCCTGGCGCCAGCACTAAAATGCCAACTGGTCGTACACACTTTCCCAGATTTCAAAACTCTGGTTGACAAGGCCATTACATTGGAGAATGAGCACCGCAGTCTGGAGGATATTCGTAAGCAAAAAAGGGACAAGACGACTCTTGCTCGCAACAACCGGAGCAAGACTGATGTTCAGAGGAATGAAGTGAGAAAAATCCACGACTACTGCTCTAAGGCCAACCAGACAGTTTCATTCAAGGGACAAGGACTTGACGTACCGCCCAGGGGTCACTTGCTATGCTTGTGGAGAGGAAGGGCACTATGCCAAACAGTTCCCAAAACCAAGGAACTCGGCCCCCCAAGCCGAATAATGGTGGGAATAATCCAGCCCCCAAGCATAACAATTTCAATCCCAACAACAATCACAGGAAGGGTCACCTGAACCATGTGACCAAGGAAGAAGCACAAAATGCCCCTGACATCGTACTCGGTACGTTCCCTTTCAACACAATACCTGCCACGGTTTTGTTTGATTCTGGAGCTTCTCACTCGTTCATTTCGAAGAGTTTTGTTTTACAACATGGTTTTCCGATACTTCCTTTGGAAAAATCTATGATCATCAAGTCCCCCGGGAATAAGCAGATCACTCAGAGTTACTGCCAAGGAGTGATTATTGAATTTGAAGGACTAAAGTTTCAGGCTAATCTCATCGTGTTGGAAAATAAAGGACTGGATGTTATCCTAGGAATGGACTGGTTAACCACCAACAAGGGATTTATTGACTGTTTCGATCGGACTGTGATTCTCACTCATCATCACGGCAAGACAATAAAAGTTACAGCTCAAGAGAGACCACGGTCATGGCAACCAAAGTTGAACAAAGTGGACATTTCAGAACTGAGAAAAGTTCCAGTGGTGTGCGAGTTTCCCGACGTATTTCCTGAAGAACTACCAGGCATACCACCAAACCGAGAGATAGAGGTCAGCATTGAACTAGCACCTGGCACCACCCCCATCTATAAGAAACTTATAGAATGGCACCCTCAGAGTTGGTAGAATTGAAGAAGCAAATAAAGGAATTACTGGACAAAGGATTTATCCGAGCCAGCTCCTCACCTTGGGGTTCGCCAGTATTATTCGCCAAGAAAAAGGATGGGACACTGAGATTGTGTATAGACTATCGAGCTCTCAATATGGTCACCATCAAAAACAAATATCCGATGCCACAGATAAATGATTTGTTTGACCAGCTCGCACAAGCCAAGGTGTTCTCAAAAATTGATTTAAGATCGGGATATCATCAATTAAAAGTACGGAGAGAAGATATCCCTAAGACAGCATTCACCTCCAGATACGGATTATATGAGTTCACAGTAATGCCATTTGGACTGACGAACGCCCCCGCATATTTCGTCCACCTCATGAACAAAGTGTTTATGAAATTTATGGACAAATTTGTCGTGGTGTTCATTGACGATATTCTGGTATACTCAAGGACACTAGAAGAACATGCTGAACATCTCAAAATTGTATTGGGAGAATTAACGAGACGCCAATTGTACGCCAAATTTAGCAAATGTGAATTTTGGCTAAGACAAGTCGGTTTTCTAGGCCATATATTGACCCAAGAAGGCGTGGCTGTAGACCCAGAAAAAGTCAAAGCCATACTTGACTGGAAACCACCAGCCAGCGTAACAGATGTACGGAGTTTTCTAGGAATGGCTGGATATTACCGAAGGTTTATTGAAGGATTCTCCACTGTGGCAAAACCAATGACACAGTTGCTCAAGAAAGACAAGAAATTTGTATGGACTGAAGCGTGCGAGAAAAGCTTCCAAGACCTCAAGAAGAAACTAACAACAGCACCGGTTTTGGTTGTGCCAGACATACACAAGAGTTTTGAAGTGTATTGTGACGCATCCTGGAAGGGCCTTGGGTGCGTATTGATGCAGGACGGCAAAGTTGTCGCGTATGCTTCCAGGCAACTACGGAAGCATGAGGAAAATTATCCTACTCATGACTTGGAACTAGCAGCAGTCATCCATGCACTCAAAGAGTGGAGGCACTTTCTGTTGGGAAATCGCTGTGAAATATATATGGACCATAAGAGCCTTAGATATATTTTCACACAACCAGAGCTAAATTTGCGACAACGACGTTGGTTGGAATTGGTCATGGACTATGATGTCGGCATTCACTACCATCCAGGGAAAGCAAATGTAGTGGCAGATGCTCTTAGTCGGAACCCCAGCCCGGGCAACGACAGTCCACCGAACTTGAGGCCTGAGTTTCAGCAGGAGTTCGCTAAACTCAACATGGTGATAGTCTCTGAGGGCACCGTATCAAATCTGGAGAAACAACCCACCCTAATGGAACAAATTAAGAAGGATCAGCATGGACATCCCAGCATCGAAGGTATAAAGAGGAAAATGAGCCTTGGCAAGGCTTCAGAGTTCGTCACAGACAATGAGGGAATATTATGGTACGGGGACAGACTTTGCGTACCAAACGTTGAGGACCTCAAACAGCAAATCCTAACCGAAAGCCACACCGCTCCATATTCAATCCACCCTGGAGGAACCAAAATGTACAAAGACATTCAGGAAAGATTTTGGTGGCACGGTATGAAAAGGGATATAGCCGCATTCATTGCATGTTGTGATCCGTGTCAACGCATTAAAGTTGAGCACCAAAAACTAGCAGGGCTGCTACAGCCAAACAGGATACCTGAGTGGAAATGGGATGAAATTGGAATGGATTTTATCGTCGGAGTACCTCAATCACAATGCGGAAATGATGCCATATAGGTCATCACAGATAGGCTAACCAAGGTGGCACATTTCATTCCCGTGAACACGACCTACTCCACTCAAAGGCTTGCTAAGCTTTTTCTCTCCCGTATAGTTTGTTTGCATGGAGTCCCAAAGACTATAATATCCGACCGAGGCACTCAATTTGTCTCTGAATTTTGGGATCACTTACAACAAGCTCTGGGCACTCAACTAGCATTCAGTACAGCGTACCACCCCCAGACTGATGGACAAACTGAACGCGTGAACCAAATCCTAGAGGACATGCTAAGAGCCTCTGTGCTCACCTATGGATCCAGTTGGGAAGAAAGTTTGCCGTATGCCAAGTTCGCATACAACAACAGTTACCAAGCCAGCTTGCAAATGGCACCTTTTGAAGCATTGTACGGACGGAGATGTCGTACCCCATTAAACTGGTCAGAAACGGGTGACAGTCGTATCTTCGGCCCAGACATGCTCAAGGAAGCCGAGGAGAAAGTTAAACAGATCGAGGACAGACTCAAGACAGCTCAAAGCCGACAAAAGAGCTATTACGATCGAAAACATCGTGAGGTCAGCTTTGAACCCGGTGATTACGTATACCTACGAGTATCTCCTATGAGGGGCCTGCAACGGTTCAAAATTAAGGGGAAGCTAGCCCCAAGATTTATTGGACCCTTCTGTGTAATTGCACGAAGAGGCACAGTAGCCTACCAGCTGGACCTACCCAAAGAGTTGTCAGACGTCCACGACGTGTTCCACGTCTCACAGTTGAGGAAATGTGTGAGTAACCCGGAAAAGCATGTATCTCATGAGAGCATTGATGTGCAACCAGACCTCACCTACAGAGAGCGACCAGTAAAAATATTGGAAGAGTCTGAAAGGAGGACCCGTCAGAAAACAACTAAATTTTTCAAGGTTCAGTGGAGCAATCACACCGAGGATGAAGCAACATTGGAGAGAGAGGATTTTCTTCACGCAGAGTACCCACATCTATTTGAGGATCAGCTGAAATCTCGGGGACGAGATTTTTCCTAAGGGGGTAGGTGTTGTGACACCCAAAAATTTTTATTTGGCTTTTTCAAACTTTTATTTGATTTGAGGGAGGTTATTTAAAATTTTCTTCTAAAGAACTCTCCCTCTCAAAAATTTTCTTTTATGACAAGTATTTTGTTTGGATTCACCCAAGACTTGGTCTTTGGCCTTGGAGGTTTTTCCATCTTATGTTGACTCATCACAAATGTTTTTCATTTGGGAAATTTTTTGAAAATCTTTTTAAATAGCCCTATGGCATTTGGAGTGATCTTTTCCCCTTTCAAAATCTCCTCTTGCCATGACCTAAGTGGAAATCCCCTCCCAAAAGCCATTCCCCATCTTTGTGTCAAGAGATACTTCAAATCCAGCAAGTTGAACTCCCCCATGATTTTTCTTCCATTTATTTCTTATCAAAAATATTTTCTGCCTTCTACTTTGGCTCTTGGAGATTTACAAAGGAACTACCATTTCTCCTTTGAGTTTTGCCTCCAAACCATTTTCCCTGGCCAGTCCTTAGAGCCCTCAACCAAGATCCATGAAGATCCACTGGTCTCCAGTTCAAATATTTCAAATTGTGCTTGCTGCAAGTTTGGACCATATTTGTCAAATTTGATGAAATTCATTTGTTTTCTCCTCCTAAAAATCTGAGAAAATTCAGGCAGCCTCTGGATGCATCGAGAGGTCACCTCACCAAGTCCCAGCTCCAGAAATTTTTTTCCTCATGCCAAATCATTTCGTCGAACACCTGAAGGGCACTGTTACTGTCAAGTTTAGAAAGTTCAGTAAACAGTTTCAGAGGCCGCTGTCGTTTTCTTCAGAACATCTCCTCGATCTCGCCAGTAGCTGAAGTGGCTCCATGCGCCCTGTGCCTCCTTCTTATCCCTGCGCCGCACGATCGCCTGGAAGCTTGCGGGCGTCAGCGACGAGCTGGTGGAGGCGCGCCACCCCGTGAGCGATGGCAGCAGTGTCCTTTGCGGCTGCCAGAGAGGCGCAGCGTTGGACGGCGCCGTCCAGCGCCGCCCAAGCCACCAGAGGCCACCCCGTGGCCATCCACTCACCCGTGCACGCTGCAGGTCCGTCGTGATGAACTGGTAGGCGCGGAGCACGCTCCCTGCCGCCACCGTGCCCGTACGGCCGTTCCGTCGAGGACCGGCGTATTACACCAAGCCCGACCGAGTTTTAGCGGAGGAACGGTGCCAGTGATCCACCACGATGATGCCTAGCCACCTAAACCCCCTGCCCAACCTCTGCCTCGCCGTAATTTCTCGCCGGCGTTATCCCGTTCACGGCCACCCCCTCGGATCGCCTATAAAAGGAGGTCCCGAGCTCGAACTTGAACCCGCACCACCTCTACCCACCACTAGTACCATGCCAAGCCACTGGGCAGCCCCCGAGGGTGTCTTCTTCCCCAACTCCGGCCGCCTCGACCCGCTTCGGGATCCAGCGCGATTCACTCCCGTGCGTGCACCCGTACCCCTCAACTCTTGTCAGTAGCCTCCTAGGGCATCCACTTCTCTGACCCGCGCGTCAATTTAGAGTTTGCAGCACCCACCGGAGAGCTCCACCCTCGCCCGAACCACCGCCCGCCGGAGATAGTGTCGCCGTCGACGTGGTGCTCTTCGACGGTCAAGTCCACCACCCACCGACGCGGAAGAACACCCTGAACCCGTAGGTACCCTCCGATCACTCTGCCTCGCCGTGGTTCAACACCGGCGACCACCGCAGCCTTCGGGTGCCGGTGAGCTCTGTTGAGATGTGAACCTGACGGGTGGGACCCCCCGTCAGCCTCTCTTCTTTTCCCCTTCGAACCGTTTTCTGAAAGCGCCTTCGGGCTAAACGTGCTTTCTCTCTGGGCTGGCGTATTTCATACTGAACCGTTTTCTGTTTTCTCAAACAAGCCCCTGGATCTTTTCTGTTTCATCACAGATCAGTCCTTGGACTAAAGCCCTTATATCTTTTTAACAGAAGCTGCTTTTTGATTGATTCTTTTTCTGTCAGTCTTATATTTTTGTCTAGTTTTTTATAGTATTTATTTGGAAATTTTTTGGAACAACTTTTATACACGCAACGGTTTTCACGTTAGTATACGGTTTCGTTATACCGTAGGTTCCGGAGGAGGTGACGGAGCCGCGAACTTCACCGAGCTAGACTCCGACTTCTCCGAACCAGGCAAGCATGTTTGAACCTTTGATATGATGAGTGTTTTGCATGTTTGCTTGAATGGTTTGTGCATAGCATATGAGCATCGGTGAGTATTACGTTGCATGCAAGGCAACTAGCAGTGTGCTTCGAAGTTACTGTGATCTTTGATGAGAGATGACCCGATCATGTGGTGACATGATAGGTAGTAAGATGGTATTGTTGTAGCATGCCAGTCTTACGTCATCCGATAAACTCCGACGTTAACGTGGACTGAGCCACGTTACCGTTCTTCCCCTTTCGTGCTGCCACATGTTTTCTGCAAAGAATACGGTTTAGTAAGTTGCTAACCTCTTTCCTTGTACACACCAAATAGAGGGGCCGGGATGAGGGTTCCATGGACCTGAATTAAAGCCAGTCATCCGGTCAGGGGGCATGGGTGTTTCCGGATGGGACCGAGAGGGGGGCACCCCTTAGAGCGCGCGGTATAAATTTGATCCCATGCTACGCGAGATTGTAGCCTCCCCGTCTCAAAGTTTTTCTTGAACGCTGCCTAGGGTGATTCCTGGCATCGGAATGTTGAATGGGTGTGTACTGGTTAGACGTGTTTCTCCTAAAACACCGTAAACGGAACTAGTCCCTTGTGACTACTGAAATCCGTTGGCTGTGGTTAAATAGTACAAGCTCTGCAGAGTCAAATCCTTCCAAGTCAATGTGTCCATGGTCAAAGACCGTGGCCAGCATATCTATATCCATGTCAGTCCCTGTGTCAGTCTCCGTGGAAATCTCAGTGAGCAAGCTTGAGTGGTAAACCCGGTTGAACGTTATTCCTGTGGATGGACTAACCTTTTTATCTTTTCGTACCTGAGTATTTCCTTGAAATGATTTAAATTCATGAGCTACTGAAATATCAAGTCATGAAATATAAGCCCTTTATGTGATGTCGCTCAGACGTCCGACTGTGGCACTCTCGTTATTTACTTTTGATATAAGCCCTTTATGTGATGTCGCTCAGATGTCCGACTGTGGCACGCTCGTTATTTACTTTTGATATAAGCCCTTTATGTGATGTCGCTCAGACGTCCGACTGTGGCACGCCCGTTATTTACTTTTGATATAAGCCCTTTATGTGATGTCGCTCAGATGTCCGACTGTGGCACGCTCGTTATTTACTTTTAATATAAGCCCTTTACGTGATGTCGCTCAGACGTCCGACTGTGGCACGCACTGTCATTTATATTCCATTATAAGCCCTTTATGTGGTGTCGCCTTGACGCCCGACTGCGGCATCGTTATTTTATTTGTATCCTTTCGAGGAGTCATTCAGACACTCGATTGGCCTTCAGTATTGCATTGGGATTTCGGGAGGACTACCGCCCGACTTCCTTTTTATTTCCCATGCATAGCTATTTTATTATCTGAGTGCGCATTATTAATCTGTTCATATGCATCATGTTTGCATTTGTTATATCTTATGTCCAAACTGTCTTGCGAGTACTTTCATAGTACTCACCTGGCTTGTTGATTTGGCCAGATGTGGACGAAGGCGATCTCATGGATGAAGAGTTTGATAGTGAGTCCGACGCCTAGAGGAGTCCCAGTCAGTCCCGTGCGATCCTGGATTTTGGTCACTTGTATTATATACGCTTCCGCCATCCACAATAAGAATCTTCGAGCCTCACTCCGACGCTCGATGAGCTGTTAGATTCAGGAGTCATGTCACCCACTTCACTGTGACATATCCACCACCGCTTTTATTTGTGAGTCAGTAGTTATGCCACCATATCCGCCTTCATGTGTAACATCGGCGTGCTTGTAATAAATTGTTGAGCAGTCTCCGCTCAACCTTGTATTATATTTAGTACTCCTGGTTTTTCTTCTATGATCAAGAAATTGTCTACCAGTGAGAAGGATTCTTCTCTACTGGTCCGTAAAAGAGATCGGTTTCTCAATAAACATTTTTATTGGAAAACCGGTCGTGACAGTTATACATAGGTCATCATATGCATATCATATTTTATTTGCATTTTGGTTTTGATCCTAAAAATCCTAAGCAACTCAAGGACCCGCGGAGAGAGTTGAGGATTTCATTATTTTCATATTTGAATTTTTCTCAAATATTGAAAAGAGGATCATTTTGGTTTCAATTATTTTTGTCTCCAAAGTATTTCAAATATATAAAAAAGAGGAGATAATACGACTTCTCCAAAATAAAAGAAATATTGGAGCAAAAATGTTAAATCAAATAAATATTTTATTTTGGACTTTATTGCTATTTTATTCGAATTAGAAAAAAGTATGATTTTTTAAAAAATTGCATTTTAGGCGAAGAAAAAGTTCACCTTATTCTAAATATTTTATATAGACGGTGAAAATTGTTTTTGGCATTTTTAGAATTTTTTATATATTTATTTAGGTATTTTCTTTCGCCGGAATTTATTTAAAAAAAAAAGTTTCCCGGACAGCACTGGGCGGAACGCCTAGCCGCCCCGCTGCGCCGCTGCCTTCCCCGCCGAGCGCCGCCGTTCCCGCGGCGGACTCCGCTCGATGTCCGGCATCGAGCCACCCCGTTGCCCCCTGCCCCAAGCCACCACTCCCCCGGGCCCCTTTAAAACATGAGCCGCCGCCGGCCCTCGTCCCCCACAGTGCCCCACACCACCACCGCCGCCGCCTGCGCCGCCCGCTGCCGCCGCCCGCTGCCCGTGCCGCTGCTGCTGCTCCGTTGCCGTCGCGGCCGCGCAACCGCCGCCCCGCGCCGACCCCGTCGCCTCGCAGAGCCACCCGAGCGCGGGACCGCACCGTCCCGTCGCCGCCGTTGACCTCGTCATCGCTGCTGGTTTTTTTCGGTTTAGGTATAAACCGTTCGGTGTTTTTTTAAACCCTAGATCGGTTTTCTATTATTTTATTAGATCAGTTCGGTTTTCTTTGGTTAGTTCTAATTTACGAACGTGCATTCGTTAGTTCGTTATAACGAACGTTTTCGTTCGTTAGTCTCTGTTAGCGGACGTTCGTCCGATAGATTTTCCTTTTTCTGTTTTATTTTACGGCCAAGGACCTATCCATGATTATTTTTATCGCAGATTAGCCCCTGATCTTCAAACCCTCGCAACTTTTTAACCGTTCGTCCAAATACAGTGAAACCAACGCCAAAATATTTTTCTCGAACCCCTCTTTCTGGTTAATCCGCTTGAACATGGTTTTGACAATTTAAATTTTGGGTTCAAGCAGATTTGAATTCGAAGTTCTTTTGATCGTAGTTTCAGTTACATAGCTCCGATTTGGTTGATTCTTTTTGCAAATCGAAGTTCTTCAATTGAACTTTCAGATTGGACTTTATCATCTGAGTTTTAATCATGCATCTATGCTTGAGTGCTTATGTATGCTATTGTTTGTTTGCGATAGAATTGTCGGAGTGCGAAGCGTGCCACTACGAGTCTCTAGGGTTTGCAGATCGTCAGGAAGGCATGTAACACATTGATCATGCTCTTTTCATACCCAGTTTTTATGCATTAGTTAAAATCCTCAAACACTGCATGATTAGGATGTGATTAACTTGTGGGTATTGGGAAGTAGATGATGAGGTAGAACCTATTGCCCTTTTATTATCAAACCCTTGGGAGTTACTTCTACGTTATGCTTATATTGCTATGCTATGCTCGTAGACGTGGTTTGGTTTGAGTGATCCATGACAGATGTGAGATTGTTAATTAATGGTTAACTTAAGGTGGCTACTTAAACACACATATGGGTGGATTGGTTGCGGGCACCTGGGGATATACCAATGTTGTCCTTTGGTTCGCCACCCAAGCTCAAAGGGATCATAAGATTATTCATGCTAGAAACTTCCGTGTGCAGCCACAAGCTATTATGGGCTCTAGCATAGTTGAGTATGTTGCATGACCTCTTTCAGTGGTAGACTAGCAGATGTAGGGGAAATTAGGTGTAACTGTCTATCCAGAGTAAAGAGTTAATGTTTCTGAAAGACTGTGTCTCGGTCATCTGTTTCTCAAACACCATGTAGTGCGAGAAATCCAACGGAGGAGATCGAGTCTTGTGGGGAAAAGTGCGCAAACCTCTGCAGAGTGTACAAACTAATCATGATTAGTCGTGTCCCCGATTATGGACATCTTGAGTATCTAGTTCTTGGATTATCATCTTGATCTCATCACTCTAAATTAATTTGTTGGGTTTGTTAATTACTGTTTAATTGGGATTGATATGGGGGTACCCTTCTCAATGTTTATCAACTACCATGATAATTAAATAAAATATATTCCTTTGTTGTAGGGGAAAAACAATATAACCATAGAGCCTCCACCAGCCATATATGCATGTAGTGATAGCATTTATTCTGTTGATTGCTCTACTGTGTTATATTGCTAGCATATTCCATGTGTTGACCCGTTTCGGACTGCAACATATCATGTTGCAGACTTTTCCGACGAAGAGTAAGGTGCGCTAGGTCGTTGTCGTGCACTCAGCTATGTTGTTGGAGCTGATGGACTCACTTTATCTTCCAAGTCTTCCGTTGTTATCTTATTTAGATGGCCTTAAGCCATATAATTGTAGTAAGTTCTCTTTTGAGACATTTGAGGTAGTAAGTGTGTGATTGCACTCTGTTATAAATCCTTCAAGTATTGTGTGTGTCAACATTACCGATCCAGGGATGATACTTATGCACAGATATTAGACCGTCTGAGGTCGGGTCGCTACATGGTGCTACTTTCAAGCACAAGTGTGGTAAAAGGATAGTAGCATTGCCCCTTCTCTCTTTTTCTCTCATTTTTTTGTTTTCTTTTTTTGGGGGGCCCTCTCTTTTTCTTGGCCTCTTTTTTATTTTATTTTTATTTTTCGTCCGGAGTCTCAACCCGACTTATGGGGGAATCATAGTATCCATCATCCTTTCCTCACTCGGACAATGCTCTAATAATGATGATCATCACACTTTTATTTACTTACAACTCAAGAATTACAACTCGATACTTAGAACAAACTATGACTCTATGTGAATGCCTCCGGCGGTGTACCGGGATGTGCAATGAATCAAGAGTGACATGTATGAAAGAATTATGAAAGGTGGCTTTGCCACAAATACGATGTCAACTACATGATCATGCAAAGCAATATGACAATGATGAAGAGTGTCATAATAAACGGAACGGTGGAAAGTTGCATGGCAATATATCTCGGAATGTCTATGGAAATGCCATAATAGGTAGGTATGGTGGCTGTCTTGAGGAAGGTATATGGTGGGTGTATGGTACCAGCGAAAGTTGCGCGGCACAAGAGAGGCTAGCAATGGCGGAAGGGTGACAGTGCGTATAATCCATGGACTCAACATTAGTCATAAAGAACTAATATACTTATTGCAAATATCTATTAGTCATCGAAACAAAGTACTACGCGCATGCTCCTAGGGGAAGGGTTGGTAGGAGTTAACCATCGCGCGATCTCGACCTCCACTCATAAGGAGGACAATCAATAAATAAATCATGCTCCAACTTCATCACATAACGGTTCACCATACGTGCATGCTACGGGAATCACAAACTTTAACACAAGTATCTCTCAAATTCACAATTACTCCACTAGCATGACTCTAATATCACCATCTTCATATCTCGAAACAATCATAAAGAATCAAACTTCTCATAGTATTCAATGCACTTTATATGAATGTTTTTATTATATCCCTCTTGGATGTCTATCATATTAGGACTAAATTTATAACCAAAGCAAATTTATATGCTTTTTAAGACTCTCAAAATAATATAAGTGAAGCATGAGAGTTCATCTATTTCTTCAAAATAAAACCCCCGCCGTGCTCTAAAAGATATAAGTGAAGCACTAGAGCAAACGACAAACTACTCCGAAAGATATAAGTGAAGATCAATGAGTTGTTGGGTAATTATGTAACTATGTGAAGACTCTCTAACATTTAAGAATTTCAAATCTTGGGATATTATTCAAACAACAAGCAAAACAAAAGAAAATAAAATGACACTCCAAGCAAAACACATATCATGTGGTGAATAAAAATATAGCTCCAAGTAAGGTTACCGATGAACGAAGACGAAAGAGGGGATGCCTTCCGGGGCATCCCCAAGCTTAGCCTCCCTTGAATATTAACTTGGGGTGCCTTGGGCATACCCAAGCTTAGGCTCTTGCCACTCCTTATTCCATAGTCCATCGAATCTTTACCCAAAACTTGAAAACTTCACAACACAAAACTCAACAGAAAACTCGTAAGCTCCATTAGTATAAGGAAATAAAATCACCACTCTTGATACTGTTGTGAACTCATTCTAAATTCATATTGGTGTAATATCTACGGTATTCCAACTTCTCTATGGTTCCTACCCTCCGGTACTACTCATAGATTCATCAAAATAAGCAAACAACACAAGGAAAACAGAATCTATCAAAAACAAAACAGTCTGTAGTAATCTATAACTCTCGAATACTTCTGTAACTCCACAAATTCTGAAATAAATTGGTGGACGTGAGGAATTAGTCTATTAATCTTCTGAAAAAATAATAAATTAAAAGCACTCTTTTGTAAACAAAAAGACAGCTAATCTCGTGAGCACAAAGTTTCTGTTTTTTACAGCAAGATCACATTAACTTTCACCCAAGTCTTCGCAAAGGTTCTACTTGGCACTTTGTTGAAACAAAAGCTATAAAACATTATTACTACAGTAGCTTAGTCATGTGGACACACAAAAACAGTAGGGGTAAATATTGGGTTGTCTCCCAACAAGCGCTTTTCTTTAAGGGTTTTTATCAGTTTTGCCACTGGTTGTATAACACTACTCAGTTTTGCCACTAAAATTTTTAACTACTCAAAAATGCCATTGTTCTGTTGGACACAACCTCAAAAAGACCATTTTTCACCGTAATCGTCAAGTCAATGGACGTTGACCGAAGGTAGATGACGAAAATACCCTTATCCCATTTGTCAACTCCCCTTTCTCTCTCTTTTGACTTGTGGGCCCATCTGTCAGGGGCGCATGAAAAGAGAAAATGAAAATTGGTAGTTCGGGGCTTCGAACCCAAAATGATGGTCTGCACGTCGCGAGAATTAACCAGCTGAGCTACAGAACTTTTCTATTGTGAAAGGAGATACATCCCTTATATCGTGTAGATGGAGAGGCAGCCGTGAAGCTAGCGTAGGAGCAATGCGCGCGCAGGGTTTTGAATGTGCCGCTGCATCTACGTACTACATGCGGCGTTAGAAACTACAGCTGGCTGGCTGAAGCACTCTCGTAACCAAAAGGGGCCTGCAGACTGCAGTGCAGGTGATATACAGTACTGTACAGTGCATGATTCGGAAATAAACGTGACATGCCTGACAGCAGGTTCTCGTGGCCATCACGCAGCTGTTTTTTTTCTAGTAGCTGATGTAACAGAGTCGCCATCTGCATGGGCCATGGATGGCTCATGCTGTTCAGGCCTCACCCAGGCATGCATGGGACGTATGGTACAAAGTGTGTGAGGTATCTCCTTTCACATTAGAAGATTTGTGTAGCTCAGCTGGTTAGCTCTCGCGACGTGCAGGCCGTGGTCTTGGGTTCGAAGCCCCGAACTGCCAATTTTCATTTTCTCTTTTTTGCGCCCCTGACACATGGGCCCACAAGTCAAAAGAGAGAGAAAGGGGAGTTGACAAAGGGATAAGGGTATTTTCATCATCTACCTTCGGTCAACCTCCATTGACCTGACGATTACGGTGAAAAATGGTCTTTTTGAGGTTGTGTCCAACATAACAATGGTATTTTTGAGTAGTTAAAATTTTTAGTGGCAAAACTGAGTAGTGTTATACAACGGGTGGCAAAACTGATAAAAACCCTTTCTTTAATGCCTTTTTAGCTAGGCATGCTGATTTCAATGCTGCTCGCATAAAAGATAAGGATTGAAACATAAAGAGAGCATCATGAAGAATATGACTAGCACATTTAAGTCTAACCCACTTCGTATGCATAGGGATTTTGTGGGCAAACAATTTATGGGAACAAGAATCAACTAGCATGGGAAAGAAAAACAAGCATAACTTCAAGATTTTAAGCACATAGATAGGAAACTTGATATTATTGCAATTCCTACAAGCATATATTCCTCCCTCATAATAATTTCCAGTAGCATCATGAATAAATTCAACAATATAAGCATGACATAAAGCATTCTTTTCATGATCTACAAGCATAGAATTTTTATTACTCTCCACATAAGCAAATTTCTTCTCATGAATAGTAGTGGGAGCAAACTCAACAAAATAACTATCATGTGAGGCATAATCCAATTCAAAATTAAAATCAAGATTACAAGTTTCATGGTTATCATTGTTCTTTATAGCATACATGTCATCAAAATAAGCATCATAGATAGAAACTTTGTTCTTATAATCAATTGGAACCTCTTCCGAAATAGTGGATTCATCACTAAATAAAGTCATGACCTCTCTGAAACCACGTTCATCAACATAATCATCATAAAAAGGAGGCATTCTATCATCATAATAAATTTGCTCATCAAAACTTGGGGGACTAAAAATAGCATCCCCAAGCTTGTCGCTTTGCATATCATTAGCATCATGGATATTCAAAGAATTCATACTAACAACATTGCAATATTGCTCATCATTCAAATATTTAGTGCGAAACATTTTAATGCAGTCTTCTTCTAACACTTTGGCACAATTATCGGATACCTTATTTTCATGAAAGACATTAAAAAGATGTAGCATATGAGGCACCCTCAATTCCATTTTCTTTTTGTAGTTTTGTTTTATAAACTAAGTAGTGATAAAACAAGAAACTAAAAGATTCGATTGCAAGATCTAAAGTTATACCTTCAAGCACTAACCTCCCCGGCAATGGTGCCAGAAAAGATCTTGATGTCTACTACACAACCTTCTTGTAGACGTTGTTGGCCCTCCAAGTGCAGAGGTTTGTAGGACAGTAGCAAATTTCCCTCAAGTGGATGACCTAAGGTTTATCAATCTGTGGGAGGCGTAGGATGAAGGTAGTCTCTCTCAAACAACCCTGCAACCAAATAACAAAGAGTCCCTTGTGTCCCCAACACACCCAATACAATGGTAAATTGTATAGGTGCAGTAGTTCGGCGAAGAGATGGTGATACAAGTGCAATATGGATGGTAGATATAGGTTTTTATAATCTAAAATTATAAAAACAGCAAGGTAACTAATGATAAAAGTGAGCGAAAACGGTATTGCAATGCGTTGAAACAAGGCCTAGGGTTCATACTTTCACTAGTGCAAGTTCTCTCAACAATAATAACATAATTGGATCATATAACAATCCCTCAACGTGCAACAAAGAGTCACTCCAAAGTCACTAATAGCGGAGAACAAACGAAGAGATTATTGTAGGGTAAGAAACCACCTCAAAGTTATTCTTTCCGATCAATTCATTGGGCTATTTCTATAAGTGTCACAAACAGCCCTAGAGTTCGTACTAGAATAACACCTTAAGACACAAATCAAAACCCTAATGTCACCTAGATACTCCAATGTCACCTCAAGTATCCGTTGGTATGATTATACGATATGCATCACACAATCTCAGATTCATCTATTCAACAAACACAAAGAACTTCAAAGAGTGCCCCAAAGTTTCTACCAGAGAGTCAAGACGAAAACGTGAGGCAACCCCTATGCACAAGGTCACTGAACCCGCAAGTTGATCACCAAAACATGCATCAAGTAGATCACGTGAATATCCCATTGTCACCACAGATAAGCACATGTAGGACATACATCAAGTGTTCTCAAATCCTTAAGACTCAATCCGATAAGGTAACTTCAAATGGAAAACTCAATCCGTTACAAGAAGGTAGAGGGGGAGAAACATCATATGATCCAACTATAATAGCAAAGCTCGCGATACATCAAGATCGTTCCATATCAAGAACACGAGAGAGAGGGAGATCAAACACATAGCTACTGCTACATACCCTCAGCCCTGAGGGTGAACTACTCCCTCCTCGTCATGGAGAGCGCCGGGATGATGAAGATGGCCACCAGTGATGATTCCCCCCTCCGTCAGGGTGCCAGAACAGGGTCCCGATTGGTTTTTGGTGGCTACAGAGGCTTGCGGCGGCGGAACTCCCGAGCTAGTTTCCTTTGCGGGGGTTTCTTTATTTATAGGAATTTTTGGCGTCGGTCTCACGTCAGGGGGGTCTCCGAGTCATCCAGGCAGGGGGGCGCACCCTCCACCCTCGTGGATGGCTCGGGACTCTTCTGGCCCAACTATTTTACTCCGGGGGCTTCTTTTGGTCCATAAAAAATCATCAAAAATTGGCATGTCAATTGGACTCCTTTTGGTATTCTTTTTCTGTAAAACTAAAAAACAAGGAAAAAACAGAAACTGGCACTCGGCTCTAGGTTAATAGGTTAGTCCCAAAAATCATATAAAATAGCATATAAAACATCCAAGATGGATAATATAATAGCATGGAACAATAAAAAATTATAGATACGTTGGAGACGTATCAAGACTCTAATCGTCCCTTTTGTTAAAAAGGGGGGCGGACAGAGGATCAATAACTCTCGCAGGAGCTAACATACTTTCATGTGTTGAAATGTACGCTTCACTGTTAGTGGCGACCGCCCAGGCCGCTGAAGTATCCCAACCTAAGCGTAAGCTGGGACTGGCTGATGAGGATCTCGTGCACATCAACAAGGGTTTTGATGAGGCGCAGGGTATGTTATTCAAACATTTCGTTCATGCCCGTATCTCTGGAGTTAAAACCCATGTGTTGCTATGTGTGTGATTGCAGGTAGCGCAGCTGCAGTCGAAGCCCTTAGGGGTGAACTTGCCCAGGCCAAGGAGCAGGCGAGGGTGAACAAGGCGGCCGCTGATAAAGCGGCCGAGGACCTGAAGTCCGAACAGGTTGTCCGCTGCCGGTACAAGGAGCGGGTGTCCGAATTAGAGAAGGCGCTCAAGGATGCCGCTGACAAGTATGAGTCCCTAGAGGAGAAGAGTAAAGCCCAGGCGACTGACCTTGCCAAGGCCCTTAAAGAGGCCGAGGTGGCCGGGCCGAATCCCGAGTGACGCGCGAGGAGATTAAGCAAGCCGGACAAATAGAGGCCGATAGGCCCTTTCTTCTACAGAGTAAATTCGGCAATCAGTCGTATGTTTTACTCACACAATTGTGGGGTGCTCCAGATATCTTTCTGGATCTTCCGAAGAGCGCCGTTGACGCCGCGCAGTTCTTCCAGGCGCATGAGGGGCCTACGACGTAGAAGCAATTCGGGTGCCAATTTGTGGCACGGGAGCGCCCTGCACTGCTAAATGACCAGATGGCTCAGTGGGCCGAGCTGCACAGGATGTCCGGATCGGCCATGAGGGACATCATAGTCCGGCTGTGGCCAACCGCACCCATTCCGAGCAACTATTTTGGCCAAGTGCAGCGACCTGGTGACGCACTGCCCCGTATTGACGTGGTCAAGCGGTCGTCATGTATAGAAGGTGCGTGGCTGGCCTTTCCCCGTGTCAAGATGCACTGGGCCAAGATGAAGGCCGCCAGTGTGGGCGTTGAAGGTCCGCCTGGAGACAAGGTCCACCGCATGCCGGAGTGCTATTTTGAAGACGTCCTGGAAGGTGTCCGCTTGATAGAGCGCCAGTGCTCCAAGGACATCTTGTTCGAGTGAACGTGTCGGAACTGCCTGGTTGTTTTATAAACCAAAGCTTTGTAATATATTTATGTTGTTTTTTGTCTTTATTCCTCCTGTGCGGCCGTTTGTATTCTTGAGAGTTTTCCAGTCGTCATCTTTAGTCCCCACGTAGATACTACGGGGGTGTTCAGAATAGCACATGACCACACGTTAACCCAACATCTTGGTCCGTAAAGGAGGTGTTAGTGCAGCGAACGAGGCAATCGGACTATGTGGCTTTACCACTCTCACTTAGCCTTAGGAGTTTGACAATGGGTTTGTAAGATAGCCCCTAGTGCGTATGCAGCTATCAAACCTGGATGCCTTAGACGAGTGACTGAAAAGGCCGGCCCTTCGTGTGATACGGAAGAAATCGTAGAGGTTTAATAAGTCACCGAATTGCTGACCAGCTCTCGCCGCATCACGACAGTCAGTTTTTGGCTTTCTCTACTGAGGTGTTTATCCAGGCTAGCCGGAAACACAATCGCAGTAGTTCTCCCTTTACTACCTTAGCCGAAAATGGAACGTAAGGCAACAAGCATAGGAGCCGGGCAAACCCAACTATTGACGAAAGACGTGATTCGGAGCCGATGCGTATAGAGCCCCTGGGGACGCCAAAGTGTACTGTGAGAGTGTTCGGACTTTCTATTGTTGAAGATATAGCTTGAATAGGGCCCCTGGTGATTTAAGTCGTACCAAGGTGCGTATGCCAATTTGGAAGTCAAGTGGAAAACAGATTAAAAAAATAAGCCAATACCGGATAGGGTTGGGCAAAATTGTTTCCATTATAGTCTGATTGGTATCGTCAAAACGTATTTTTACAGAGGGTGTGATGAGCTTCACGGCTATTTTACATGCCGAAGGTAAGGGAAAGTTGTATACAGGCCCTAAAATTAAAAAAGATGATCTTGAAGATCCTTTGGACACTCTGCCGCACGTCTGCGCCGCTTTTCGCCTTGGTGTATGCTCCTTTGAGAGGAGCAACAATTGAGTATGCATAAGGGGCCTAGAACAGGGCCCTTGTTACCACCAGAAATTGACCTGGGTTGTAAAGAACCTGAAAAATGAAAAATAAAAAGGTGGAACAATATGGATGTCCGGATAGGGTCGAGCCGTTCCGTGGACCATATGTTTAGCATGCCTCCGCCCTTGCCCATGGTATTTTTAACGCATAGTTATCTACACGCGGTACGTATGCCGCTATCAGGCTGGGGCATTGGCAGAGGCCGAATTGCTAATCTAGATCTGGAAGAGCCGAACTATTGTTCTGTAGGGTAGACCGGACTCGTTTAACAGTGTCCGGGGGCTTGACTTCCGGTGTAGTATTCGGCTTAGCGGGGCCACCCTACACCTCGGCTGTGAGGGCCGCGGTATGCTCCTCTGTACGGAGGGAGCGCTCCATGTTTCCATTGACTGTTATAACGCCAGGTGGTCCAGGCATCTTGAGCTTTAGATAAGCGTAGTGCGGGACTGCATTGAAACGGGCGAAAGCGGTTCGTCCGAGTAGTGCGTGATAGCCACTGCGAAACGGGACGATGTCGAAGATCAGGTCTTCGCTCTGGAAATTATCCGGTGAGCCGAAGACTACTTCCAATGTTATGGATCCTGTGCAACAGGCCTCTACACCGGGGATTACCCCTTTAAAGGTGGTTTTAGTGGGCTTGATTCTTGATGGATCAATGCCCATTTTACGGACGGTGTCCTGATAAAGCAGATTGAGACTGCTGCCGCCGTCCATAAGGACTCGCGTGAGGTGGAATCTGTTAATAATTGGATCGAGGACCAATGTAGCTGAACCTCCATGACGGATACTGGTCTGATGGTCTTGCGATCAAAGGTGATCGGACAAGCGGACCACGGATTAAGGTGATCGGTCTATGGCGTAGACGTCCCTTAACACACGCTTGCGCTCCCGCTTAGGGATATGAGTAACGTAGATCATGTTCACCGTTTTGACCTCGGGGAGAAATTTCTTCTCTCCCCCTGTGCTCGGTGGGCAAGGCTCTTCATCGTTGTCCTCGCTGGGCGGCGCTTTCCCCTTGTGCTCGGAGTTGAGCTTGCCGGCCTGTTTAAGGACCCAACAATTTTCTGTTGGTATGATTGGCAGGCTTATCGGGGGTGCCATGAATCTGGCAGGGCTGATCGAGTATTCTGTCCAAACTAGATGGACCATATCTATTTCCCTTGAATGGCTTCTTCCGTTGGCCGAGTTTAGAGCCACTGAATCCGGCGTTGACCGTCGTGTCTTCGGTACCTTTGTTATTGCTTCGATGCTTGTGCTTGTTGCGTCGTGGCTTGCCATTGACGTCCCTGGCTTCAGAGGTGCTAGGGTCGCTGGTGCTATTGCTTCTATGAGCTAGCCAGCTATCTTCTCCCGCGCAAAAGCGGGTCATAAGTGCCGTAAGGGCTGCCATGGATTTCAGCGTTTCTTGGCTGAGGTGTCGAGCGAGCCACTCATATCGGACGCTGTGTTTAAAGGCCGTGAGGGCTTCGGCGTCTGGACAATCCACAATCTGGTTCTTTTAAATCATGAACCTGGTACAGAGTTTCCGGGCTGATTCTCCGGGTTGCTGGACTATGTGACTAAGGTCATCGGCGTGTGGAGGCCGAACATATGTACCTTGGAAGTTGTCTCTTAAGGCATCCTCCAAGTCTTCCCACCTACCAATAGATTTTTCTGGGAGGCTGTTCAGCCAGTACTACGCTGGTCCCTTTAATTTTAGCGGGAGGTATTTGATGGCATCGAGATCATCACCGCGGGCCATATGAATATGGAGAAGAAAATCATTGATCCATACTGCGGGGTCTGTAGTACCATCGTATGATTCAATGTTCACGGGTTTAAATCCTTCGGGAAACTGGTGCTCCGTAACCTCATCGGTGAAGCATAAGGGGTGTGCGGAGCCTCTGTATGAAACGTTGTCGCGGTGCAATTCGGATGAAGTCCGAATGCGGTTTTCGGCTCGGGTCAGTTTGTGCCTGTCACGCCGGGCCTGATGGACGTCCTCTCGCGTCGGAGCACGCCCCCTTGACCCATAGATTGATCTTGTCTGACCGGCTCTATTGTCCAGGTCGTTGCGTAGATCATAGGTATAGCCAGGGGCTACTGCCTCCCTTCCTCGACGGCGGGGTGGCGCGGGCTGTTGTTCGGCGTGAGTAGTCGTTCTGTCCCGTCCATGTGATGGTTGGTCGGGTTCGTTAGCAATTTTATGCTTTGGCGGTATTGGATGAAGGGCCTTGTCATCAAATTGAGGTAATAGCTTGCGCTTCGGGTAACTCTTAGCTGGGCGTTGGAGGCTATATTCCTCGGCTGCCAGGACATTAGTCCATCTGTCATTGAGTATATACTGTTCAGCTTGAAGCCGTTGCTGCTTCTTATTCAGGCTTCTCGCAGTGGCGATTAGCCTGCGCTTAAAGCGCTCTTGCTCGAGGGGTTCCTCCGGCACGATGAAGTCTTTGTCGCCGAGGCTCACATCCTCTTTGGAGATCGGTAGGTAGTTACTATCCTTCGAGTCCTCGTTCTTGACTGGATCGTCGGGGTTAACTTGCCTCCCAATCATCCTGTTCGGATGTTGGCTCTACAGGGGCTTGGGGGTCTTCGGCATTCTCCGGAGTGCTATTGTCTTCGGTGCTGGTATTGCTGTCTTTTTAGCGACGCAATTTTGAGCTGCCCCACTGACGTTGATGCTTTGGAGGTGCTTCGGCAGGCTTGTCCTCAACCGAATCCTTCTTGCCGTCGTCGTCATCCTCTGTCGGTGTGTCCACCATGTACGCATCGTATGTGGAGGTGGCCGTCCAACGTCCGGTAAACGAAGGGTCATTCATGCCGTCGATGTCTTCGGAGGCGTAGTCCAGCATGCCAGTTAGATCTTCGATAGTGGCTATGAAGTGGGTGGTGGGTGGGACGTAAAATTCCCCGTTCTCAGCCCCTAGTATGGGTTGGGCGTAATTCGGAAGCGACTACTCTGTAATGGCGAGGGATCGCATTAAGTCCAGAGCCTCGTTTAGGAGTGAGGTTTGGACAGAGAAGTGAGAGTCCGTAAGGCTGACTGGGGTGAGAGCCTACTAGCCGCGCTCGCTTGACGCAGACCTAGAGAGTTCGGATTTAGAGTCTGAGGGAGAATCCGGCACTTTAGCAACAAGGGGGGCTTGGTTCATCTTTGGGTTTGCTGATGACGCCGTCCCCTCCAGATCTCCGGTAGCAGGTTCCATAATTGCAAGGAGTCCGGTGGGCTCTAAATTCTCGTCTTGGGACCTGGTAGTCTGCTCTGGATCTAAGGCCAGAGTGGTCGTCGGGGCCATGAACCCTTCGAAGATTAAGTCTCCTCGGATATGCGGCCGACAGGTGCTACTGCTAAGCAAATTAGCAATAGCATTGGGACGCCACACACGTTGCTACTGTGGCCAGCCCGGGCCCAGGTGCCTGTCCCATTTAGCAGCAGTGTGGGCCGGGAACCCATGATAATTCTAATATGTTTAATAGTAGCATTGGTCCCCAACCCGCGTCGCTGCTAAGCCATCTTTATCCCCTGCTGCCCGGCGCCCGTTGCTCACTCTCCCTCTTTACCCCCACTCTATCGCTGCACCACTATCCTTCTCGGTAATCCTCCCCCCTACTCACCCTCCTCCCCACCTCCCTCCTCCCTCCTCCAGCTAACCGCCGCCCCTCCTCCCTCTTCCAGCCACTAGCCGCCCGTCCTCCCTTTTCTAGCCGCCGACCACCCCTCCTCCCTCTTCCAGCCGTCGGCCGCCCCTCCTTCGTCCTGTAGCCGCCGGCCCTCCTCTCTACTCCAGCCACTGCCCTCCTCCCTCCTCTCTCCCTCCATCCCTCCCTTCTCCGTCCCTCCCTCTTTCCTTTTGTAGGTTATTTTTTGTTGATGAACTGCATTGGATAGATAGATGGATAGATAGAACTAGGCTATTTTTGACACTTTGCATAAATAGACAGATGGATGGATAGATAGATATATAGAAGTAAGCTATTTTTGAACAATTCATAAATAGACAGATGGATGGATAGATAGATGGATAGATGTTAGGGTTAGAACTAGGTTATTTTTAGTAAATGTAGGTATTTTCAATTATATTCTTAGTAAAAAAATAGTAATAGAATAAAAAATTAAGTAAAAAATAGTAATATCATATAAAATTGTTATTGCCAATTATATTGCCAAATACCTTTAAGTATTTAGTTATGCTTGCTATACAAATAAAATGTTAGGGTTATAAGATGTACTACAAATAAATTATGTATAGAATTTTTTTAGTAATTTTTAGTATTGGACAATTGAATTACTTTTATGTCATTATCAATTTCAGGTTGACTTTAAGTCTATCGAGTATCCATACATGACAGTCATAGAATCAGTGAGGGAGAGAGTCTCCACCATATATGAGAGAAGAAGAATGCCGACTGTTGTCGTGAGGGTCGCTTCTCCTTCATTCCAAGGTGCTAGAAATTTTGGTGTAATGCACTTTGGAATGAAAGGAGGAGCTACCATCACCGACGGTCACAAAATGTCAAAGAAGAAGAATCCCGACTGTTGTCGTGGGGGTCGCTTCTCCTTCGTTCCCATGTGCTAGTCATTTTGGTGTAATGCACTCGGGAACGAATGGAGGAGCGACCATCGCCGACAGTCGAATATATCAGAGAGGGAGTGCCCACCATATACACCACGTGAGATGAGATTTTTGCAGGAAGACTCGACAGATAGAAAGTCAACCAGTGATGAATAATAATGATCTGTCACTACTAGGAAATACCTTATAGGTAGAGGCTTATCAGTAGCGCGGGTCCACTTAGACCGCAGGCAGTTGAAATTTTTATTTTGAATCAAATTGGAGATTCTCATAGGTTGCTATTTACTTGCCATTTGAAGATTTGGATAGCATATCAAGCATATGTCACATAGTTATTTTATTTGTGTGCAGGAAAGATCACCTACGTGCCGCTCGACGACACCTAGAAGATCACTAGCATCCTTGATAGTCGTCCACTGATTAAATTAAGATGGTCTCTATTTGTTACTGATATGTGGAGTAGTGTTGTGTAGTACTAGCATGTGCATGTGCTTACCAAAGTGCTATCTTTGCTTTTATTGTTTGTAGCGAAACTCTGAGTGGCCTATGTTTTGCCGAAGTGTTGATTAATTTTTGTTCCGGAAAACTTCAGGCGCTCGATATGTCCTTTTTATCAAAGGCCATGCTAGATTTTTTTCGTGAATTTTGGCATGACTTGTGCTAGAAAATAGAAAAATCGAGTGCTCCATTTTTTATGTCATTGCTCCATATATGTAACGGGTTGAATTTCAGTGTATCGATGCTAATTCAGTGTCCATACTATAGAAATATCAGAGAGGAAGAACCCGACTATTGTCATGATGTCGGTTCCTCTTCCTCCTGCTCGTGATATACCTTGGTAATGCACGAGAGAAGGAAGGGAAGCGACCATCACAGTCAATCGAAATAACTGTGAGGGAGTGTCCACCAGATACACCACATGAGATGAGAGTTTTCAAGAAGACTGGACAGACCGATAGTCAACTCGTGATGAATAATAATGATCTAATTTAGTTTTTGTACTATATATATTTAATTTCAGAAGTTTATTCTTTGAATTATGAACATAGGAAATGTCTGACGATGATAGGATTCCTGAGTGCGAGTGATGTGGAAACGACCGGGGTCTGTGCGATAGACCGGGGTCGGAACTTGAGTATTAAGCTCGACGAGACCTTCGATGTTTATACGTTACGGAACAACGACAAGTCTTTTTTCATAATTAAGCATGACTTCTGCTTCTTCAACATGTAATTTCTGCTTTCTACATTCGACTAGTGCATCCCCTGCCATACAAGACGTTATGTCTTGAAGAAGCCAGATTTTGAAGATCATGAGAATATGGAGACAAAGAGAGTTCACCTCAGGACTCATCATGGCTATGTTTTTGACGTAAAGCTATACAATGCGCTTACCTACTCCCATTTTGGTTGCTCAAATTGGGCAGCACTATGCAAAGTGTATGGTTTTCTGGATGGTATGCATGTCACCTTCGATCTTTGTGATCCTGAAGATGACATCGACGTGGATAATATCAACATTTGGGTCGATGTTGATACGCTTCCACTTCTACCACTATGTGAGTTTCTCAAACATATTTATTAAGTAATTTATATTGTTTAGTTAAAAATAGTTGACTGCTTATTCCCATTCTCCAAAAAATGAACGAAAAGTAGTAGACAAAACCTACTACAGTGATGGCTCTGAAGTAGCTTACGAAGAGAAAGATCATCATGTCTTATTTATTATTGATATTGAGACTTTCAATAAGAATTATGAAATTCCTCCACATTATGGTCAATACCTGCCACTAGTCCACGTGTTGAACTACGACAACATCCATGGAAATGACATGGTAATTTTTTTACTATTATGACCCCAGTGCATCTTTTGCATACATTCTTCTAATCAAAGCTAAACTATGCTTACTACATTATTGTTATGCTCTTCAACGGAAATCCCGAAGGATTGTGTGCCTCATCTGATGCATATGAAAGGTGACATTGAGATTATGAGCTTACGACCAAGTCTGCCTACGGTTCTCCGTTGTGCGTACATGATTTCTAAAAGAGATGAAGACCTCACCATCAAAGGATAGAAAATTTTTGTGAATAACCGTAGGGAGATACTTGGAGGCAACATGGTGCAAAGCCCACAAACTGGAGAGAGGATAATGTCCATTCTCCATAATGGAGAGTCAGGGGCTATGTTGTTTTATGCTATTCTAACTTAGAGAGGGTACCAGGTCCTAGCTAATACACATTATCATGTGCTAAGAACAATTAACTAGGGTTGGTTATGACTATGATAACGAGTAGAAGTTGTTAGATGACTATGATGATGATGAGTATGACTTGTTATTATGATAATGATGATGAGTTATTATTATGATGATGATGATGAGTTCCTATATCATTATGAACATGATTAGTTATTATATCAGTGTGTGAAATAAACTTGGATTAGATTCAAGTGGAGGCAACATGGTGTAGATCGAAAGTACTACTAATCCAAACTGAAGTGATCAAGTTTGGATGAGTAGTACTTTGGATCTACACCATGTTGCCTCCACTTGAATCTCATCCACATCTATTTCACCTAATGATATAATAACTCATCAAGATCATAAAATCATATGACAAGACTACTATATAAAACATGTACAAATATAGCACCAATATGCCGAAGAAAAAAATACAGGAAATTTTAGCAGTAGTGCAGCTTGACAAGACGCTACTGCTAAGTAGGTGTAGCAGTTGTGCTGGATGGAAAGGTGCTACTACTATCTAGGATAGTAGTAGCGCGTGCCGACCCACGCTACTGCTAAACATTAGCTGTAGCTCGGAAGGAGTGATATGTCTCCAACGTATCTATAACTTATGAAGTTTGCTTGCCATGTTTACAACAATTTTATATGGTTTTGGTATTATTTGATTAAAACTAACCCGGACTGACATTGTTTTCAGCAGAACTACTGTGGTGTCATTTTTCGTGCAAAAATAAAAGTTCTCGGATGGGCTGAAAATTTATGATGATTTTTTGTGGACCAAAAGACACACCTGAAGCTTCGAGGAAGGACCAGGGGCGCCCCCTGAGGGCTTGTAGGCCCCTCAGGCAGCTCCTTGACATGAGATCGACGCCAAAAATTCTTATATAGCCGAAAATCCCGGAAAAGAACCTTAGATCAGAAGTTCCGCCACCGCAAGCGTCTCTAGCCACAAAAATTCTATCTAGGCCCTCTCCGGCACCATGTCGGAGGGGGCCATCATCACCGGAGGCCAAGGAGGTGGAAGCCAGAGGGGGCCATCATCACGGTGGAGGCCAAGGACCAGAGGGAGAACCTCTCCCCATCTAGGGGGGAGGCCATGGAGGAGGAAGCACAAGGGGGAGAATCTCTCCCCCTCTCTCTCGGTGGCACCGGAGTGCCGCTGGGGGAACCATCGCCGCGGTGATCATCTTCATCAACATCACCTTCTTCATCAACTTCCTCATCTCTTTTAAGCGGTCCACTCTCCCGCACCCCGCTGTAATCCCCTACTTGAACATGGTGCTTTACGGCACATATTATGATCTAATGATGTGTTGCCATCCTATGATCTTTTGAGTATATTGCTTTTGTCTTTTGGGTTGATTGATGATCTAGATTGGTTTGAGTTGTATGTTTTATTTTGGTTCTGTTCCTATGGTGCCCTCTGTGTCGTGCACATGTGAGGGATTCCCAGTGTAGGGTTTGCAATATGTTTATGATTCTCTAATAGTGGGTTGCTAGAGTGACAGAAGCTTAAACCCGAGTAAGGGAGTTGTTGCGTAAGGCATAAAGGGGACTTGATACTTTAATGCTATGGTTGGGTTTTACCTTAATGATCTTTAGTAGTTACGGATGCTTACTAGAGTTCCAATTATAAGTGCATATGATCCAAGTAGAGAAAGTGTGTTAGCTTATGCCTCTCCCTCATATAAAATTGCAATAATGATTGCTGATCTTGTTAACAATTGCCTAGGACAATTCCGCTCACCGTTCCATCATTATTCCACACTCGCTATTTGCAATATATTATAATATATTCTAAATTTATGTTAACAACACCTATTTTTATATTTTAGCTCTCTCATATCATGCAAAGCTATCCTCTTTATACCACTGGTACAACGAGAGCTGCTATACACACAGTTTTTAACCCCTTTCCGCGACGGTGTTTTGAACCGTCGCCATGTGAGTGACTGCGATAGGGGGGTCCTTCCCACACTACCCAGAAACCATCGGGGCTATGGTGCTATGATGCAGAGGCCTTGCCAAATGTAATCGTATGCAATGAACCACACACTAAATTCCTTCGCACGTGTGGGATCGGTGATTAAACATTTGTAATGACGCAGTGAAACCAAACGGTGTGTCATAATGAAACGTTTGGGAAATAGTATGTAAGGAACATTGTCCAACATATGAACTGTGTGCGATATGTGCCCCATCGCACACGAGTTTTCTAAAGAACCCGCCTGCCATGCAAGACTCCATTGCACACGTTTGCCAACAATCTCCATGTGCGATAATGTTCTATCACAAATGGTTCAGGAGCCCATTCGCACACATACAAGTGCTACAGAGCGTTTGTGATTTGTTGTGTATCACCGACGGTTGCGCCAAGAGTGATGTGTGCTTTTTGTTTGGGATCCCACACATTTCCCGAAAAAATTACGATTGGGATTGTATTTTACATTGGGCACGGTTTACTCTGAGCTCTCGTGTCCGATAACGTGATATCACAAATGGTTCCGGAGCCCCTACTCACACCTAGTACTCTGCAAATTGTTTGTGATCTGCTGTGTATCACCGACGGTTCTGCTACGATTGACATATGTGTTCTGATGTGGATCGCACACACTCATTTAATTGAGCCGTGTCCAGAGCAATAGCCAGGTTAAAACAAAAATATCCCATTTGAATCGGCATACAAAAAGCAAATTCGCCACAATATTCAATTGAACAAATAGGGTCCACAGGAAGAACATTCATCAGATTTCGCAACAATTGCAATTGAACAAATGGTAGCTAAATTCCAACGTTTTGTCGACACATATATGCATTACATAATTAATCATAATGTATGAAATACGAAGACCTCATCAGATGGAAAACAATGGATCCATGCGTATATGTTTAGTGGCTAACTCTTACTCACTGTTTCAGGGGAAGGCATGCTGAAATCTTCATTATCACCAGTGGGATTGATGTAGTGATTTAGGAAGAAGTCGCTGATAAATCTCCGAACCATCAGCAATTCACCAGCAAGGAGTGGTTCAGGGGTCCTCAGTTCTAAGATGAGCTACAGTATTTTTAAGATCAGAATTTGCCATATGAGTGGAGTAGAAGATATTAATTAAGATATACTTACTCGTACTAATTCGCGAGCATGTGTGTGCAAACATGGTATCCACAAAGGTTGGTCTCTGCTTGTTGCTGAGGACACTGAAATTTTTGGTACAAAATTAGTCATGTATTTCTCCTGTTAGGAACAACCTAACCGGTGTTAGATGTATGTTTTTCTTTGGACAAAAATAGAAAGAGGTTTATTTAGAAACTTGAACATTTGACTAGCGCAAGAAAAGGTATTTGCAGACTATTGGATAAATTTTCCAAAATTAACAGATTTCGATGCGTTACCGGAGAAACGATCTCGGGCTGTAGAGGTAGTTCCCTCTTGAACAGGTTCCCTGGTTTAGTTTTCCACAATGCGAGCACACTACAAATGAAGATGAATTTTGACAACATCAATTATTGAACCAGATATGAATGCAAATTAATTTCAACATCATAGAATTCAATACCTATCCATGAATTGATGAAGATGCGTCAGATCATGAGCGTTTGTTGACTCTCTGAGAGAATCCATGTAGTAAACTGTGTTCTTGTTTGAAACAATGAAAATGAATGTCCAGTGATTGCTACATATTAGGAAAGCCATGAACTTATGAATTATGTCGAAATCTGAAAGGCAATCAGTGTATGTGTGGTTGTTTACTTGACTTACCGTTCATGATATGGCCAGAGAAATGATTCTACATGGGACATGTTTTCGAAGATACGGGCGACCATGTTAATGGACCAGTCCCATAGGTCCTTACCATCTAATGTGTGCCATTTGCTAATGCAAGATCTATGAAATACACACTCTCCCTTTTTCTTCTCTGCGCGTTCAATCCCCTGAGAGGAATAAAATGCAGTTAGTTGTTTATCATTTACTGCCTTGTATGGAGAAGTTGATCAGAGTTTGTTAACTACTTACAAAATTAGGCATCTAACAAGAGTGGCATCGAGCTCGTTGATGTTGAAGAAGAGATGTAAGTCCTCGAAACCAACACTAATGGGACCATCATCTTGTCGGAAATGATCTCTGTTGTAGTGGACAAGCAGAACATGATGACCTGCTGACATTTGATACATGCAATATTTATGTAACTCGCGGCGACTGGAGTTGCACTCATCAAAGTATTCGCCAACAAGAAATGGCTGGCCATGGAAGTAATTGCGTGCTTCAATTATGTCTGCTTTACTTTTAGCAAGCTGAAAGATATTTCTTCATCATGCATGTCCTCCGAAATAATATTACTCCCCGATTCGAACAACTTGCTGTTAATTTGGTTCTAGGCGATGAGTACTTTAAGTAAGAGGAAATCGTTCGCTTTCCTCGTCGATCTCATGGCGCGCTTCCTCGTGGGTGCATCCTTTTTGGCCGCTTCCTTCTTGGTAATTGAAGCACTTCTGGTAGAACGTCTGGTGGGCTGAAAGGTAAACTTCCGAGCAGATGGCGAAGCTTTGACGGAATGCTTAGCAGACTGTTTAGCTATGCCTAACCGCTGAGCTGCCGATGTTGCTGTGATAGACAGATGGGCTGTAGGAGCAGAGGCATCGGACTACTGACCATGCGTTGAAGCTATGATGGGCTTCTGCGCAGGTGGTGGCAACTTGTCGGTGTGCTAAGGAGGTTGTGCCAACGCGTTGGTTTGCTGAGCAGGAAGTGCTGACGCATTGGTATGCTGATCACGCGGCTGCGGACCGACGAACTGATAAGCAGTCGGTTCTGGACATACAAACTGCTTAGCAAGCGGTTTCGAAGCATCAGACTACTTAGGAGTTCGTTCCACCGGGTTGGTCTACTAAGAATGTGCCACACCTGGGTCTCCTCCCGCTGCTTCAGTGGCTGACATCTGTACCGGTGGTGCGTCTTTAGTAGTTGTAGGCCTTGCCATTGGCTGCTCTGGGGCGGACGATGACATGGCATGTATGACACAAAGTCTGGCCGGTTGATCACAAGTTTATGCACCAGCCGTCGGATTATGAGTATTAGGTTCTTTGGGGGAAGCATGCGAGAGCTGCTATGGAAAGAAGAGCGCTTGATGTCCTGGTAGCCAAAGAACACGACCTCAAGTGCCCAGCCAAAAGTTACCCGAAGCGCAAATTGCTACCTCAGTTCGATGATGAGGCGCCGGAGCCCGTACCATCATCACACAATGCGGCTGACCGACCAACACGTGGTCGGGACAATGCGGCAACTCAAGCCGAACACCAGCCCGCCCCACCTCACGGTAAAGGCAGAGATAAAACAGCTCGAGGTTATACATATGACCTTCGGCAGGACCTGGATAATAGAGCAGGACATACCATATCAATCTACGGATCGCGAGGACGTGCCCCGACACGTGGCGACGGCTATCTATTCGGACGTGACAAGCCTAGTCACGCCCGGGCCGAAAACCGCAGACGGACTCCATCGGAGCTATGTCGCGATGTGACCCGATATAGAGGCGCCGCACACCCTCTTTGCTTCACTGACGAAGTAATGGAGCATGAATTCCCAGAAGGGTTTAAACCCGTCAATATCGAATCATATGATGGAAAAATTGATCCCGCGGTATGGATCGAGGATTTTCTTCTCCATATTCATATGGCCCGCGAAGATGACCTTCATGCCATCAAATACCTCCCACTAAAACTCAAGGGCCAGCTCGGCACTGGTTAAACAGTTTGCCTGAAAACTCTATTGGTAGCTAGGAGGATTTGGAAGAAGCCTTCCGCAACAACTTCCAATGTACATATGTCCGGCAACCAGATGTCGATGACTTAAGTCACACCGTCCAACAGCCCGGAGAGTCAGCCAGGAAGCTTTGGACTAGGTTCTTAGTTAAAAAGAACCAAATAGTTGACTGTCCGGACGCGGAAGCCCTAGCGGCCTTCAAACACAGTGTCCGGGACGAGTGGATCGCCTGCCACATCGGTCAAGAAAAACCAAAATCAATGTCAGCCCTTACCGCTCTGATGACCCGCTTTTGCGTGGGAGAAGACAACTGGCTCGCTCGTAGAAGCACCAGCGCCAGTAATCCGGGCACTTCCGACGTCCGAGACGGCAACGGCAAGCCACGACGCAATAAACACAAATTTCGCAATAATAATGAAGGAACGCACGAGACGGCGGTCAACGCCGGATTCGGCGGCCCCAAACCCGGTCAACGGAAAAAGTCATTCAAGGCAAATAGAGACATACCATCCAATTTAGACAAGATATTGGATCGGCCCTGCCAGATTCATGGCAACCCCGATAAACTAGCTAATCACACCAACAGAAGCTGTTGGGTCCTCAAACAGGCCGGCAAGCTCAATGCCGAACACAAGGGGAAGAGGCCGCCCGGTGACAGCGACGACGAAGAAACTCACCAACCAAACACCGGAGGTCAGAAGCAATTTCCCCCCGAAGTAAAAATAGTGAACGTGGTATACGTGACACACACCACTACAGTGGAACGTAAGAAGCGCTCCCTCCGAACAGAGGATCATACTACGGCTACTTCAGCCGAAGTACAATGCGGTCTTATCAAACCGCACACCTTGTCGGCCATTAAGCCGCCGGTGTCCATTCAACAGGACCGATCAATTTCAGAGCTGGACTAGCAGTTCGGCTTCCGCCGTTCGCCTCATATACCTGCGAAGTCTGTACCGCGCATACATAACTATGCACTTAAAATACCCTGGGCATTGGCGGAAGCAAAATACCGACGGGCCTACAAGTACTCCCATAACCTCCTTTTTTCTAACTACTCTTTCTTCTTCATTATCCTTTACCACAGGTGGCTCAAAGGCTGGTCATCTCACGGACTCTATAGGAGTGCAGGTTCGTACACTCACCCAAAGGCTATTCCTATTAGGGAGTCCCTTCACCGAGGAAAGGCGGCACAGACATGCGACAGGAGGTCCAAAACAACTTTTTGTAGACCACACTCTCTATTTCGAGCCTGTAAAGTGCCTTTTTCCTCTGCCTTCGACCCCTGGCATGTCAAATAGCCGGGGTTGTGGCGTTCTTATCTGTAAAATGATGATTGGCACATCACTCAGGTTCCAGTGAATAAAATCCTTATTAAGTATTCACTTTTTTCTAAATAACTGAATTTTACTCCTTTGGTTATTTCACACATGCACCCCAACATAACTTGCCAGGGGCTCGGTATGGGAACAAATGAGTTGCCAACAAGTCCGAATAGCTTTATAGCACACTTCGGCGTCGCGAGTTTTGGCCTTATATGCATCAGCTCTAAATCATGTCTTGGGTCAATAGTTGGGTTGCCCGGCTCCTGTGCTTACTACCTTACGTTCCGCTCTATCGGCTAGGGTAGTAAAGGGAGAACTAGTGCGATTGTGCTTCCGGTTCATCTGGTCAAAGGGAGAACTACTGCCATTGTGCTTCCGGTTCATTTGGTCAAGCACCTCAGTAGAGAAAGCCGAAAACTGACTGTCATGATGCGGCGAGAGCTGGTCAACCACTCGATGACTTATCGGAATCTTTCGCGATTCCCTCCGTATTATATGAAGGACCTTTCTTCAGGTCGTATATGTAACGCATCGTATTGGAATAAACCGCGTACATACCAGGGGCTATATTGTAGACCCACCGTAAAACTCCTATGGCTAAGTGAAAGTGTTAACGCCCTATAGTCCGGTTGCCTAGTTCGCCGCATTGACACCTCCTTCATGGACCAAGACGTTGGGTTATGAGTGATCAAATGCTTTTCCGAACACCCCCATATTTTCTACGAGGGGGCTGAAACCGACGATTGGAAAACTTTCATATTATACAAAAACGGCCGCACAGGAGGAACCAAAGCTTTTAGGCGAAACTAAAAAGAAAATAGATTTATTATATCATAATATTGTGTTTTACAATTTCAATACATTTCACTGGAATATTATGTCTTTCGGGCACTGGCCCTCTATTAAGCGGGCACCCTCTAAGACATCCTCGAAATAATGCTTTGGTGCGTGATGATCCTTGCCGTTGGGCGGACTCTTCGCTGCAATGTTGGTGGCCTTCATCTCCGCCTAGTATATCTTGACGCGGGCAAAGGCCATCCATGCACCTTCAATGCACGCTGACCGCTTCACAGCGTCGATACGCGGCACCGCACCAACAAGTGGTTGTACCAAACCGAAATAACTATCCGGAACTGGCTCGGTCGGCCACAGCCGGGCCACGACGTCCCTCATGGCAGATCCAGATATCTTGTGGAGCTCTGCCCACTGGGCCATCTGTTCATTCAGCAACAGCGGACGCTTCGGCATGCTACACTGCGACCATAACAGCTTTTCTGTTGCACGTCCTTCTTGCGCTTGGAAAAGCTGCGTCAAATCGGAGACACTATTCGACAAGTCCACCAATGCGTCTGGAGAACTCCACACTTGATTAAGCGGGGCATAATTCGGATTGCCGAACTTAGTTTGTAATAAAAAGGGCTTACCAGCCGCGATCTCCCCAGCTTGCCGGATCTCCTCCCGGGCCGCTCTAGACTCGGACCGCGCTTCTCTCGCCTTTTGTAAGGCCTTGTCAAGATCAGCCGTTCTGGCTTTATTATCCTTCTTGAGAAATTCGCAGCGGCTAGCGGCATCCTTTAGCTCAAGCGCCATCATTGATATTCTCTCCTCATATTGGTGCAGAGCAGCTTGTTCGGCCTTTAACTCGGCAGATGTCTTCTCGGCAGCCGCATTACTAATCCGGGCCTGCTCCTTGGCCTGGGCTAGCTCAGCCCGAAGGATTCCAACTACGGCAGCACTATCTGTAGTCATGCATATCTCAGTATACAATTCTTAGCGTCATGCTAATATTATAAGCATGTGCATGTAATGACTGCCCCAAAGACATACCTTGTGCCTCGTCAAGCCACCTGTTGATAAGCGTGATGTCATCATCTGCCACATCAAGCTTCCGCTGTAGCTCTGCAACCTCTATAGTTCGGGCAGTCGCCAGGGAGGTCACAGCCTATGTTCCATTTAATCAGATTATTTCCTGGGCATATCTTTTTGATCCTTTGATCGCCTCCCTTGGGAAGCCAATCAGAGTCTCAGGGGCTACTATCTATACACAGGTGCATTTTGCGAATAAAGAACGATCGAAAATATTACATTACAAACCTCGAAGCCTCTTAGCAGGCTCGTGAAGGCTTCATTCAATTCGCTTTTTGCGGACAGAACCCTCTAAACCACCATACCCATCATGGTACGATGTTCCTCTGAGACGGACGCTTGTTGCAGCATGTTCCTCAATATAGCCGGTGCTTCTGGATCCCCAGAAGCCGCTGTAGGAGTACGGCCTCCCTTCGAAGGGATCCATTTATTCATCCCTAGAGTCGTCTCCAGCTGTAAACCGGACAGTCCGGGGCCTTTATTGTTGGCCCCCGGACCCTGGGCAAACCGAAGTGTTTGATACGTCTCCAATGTATCTATAATTTTTGATTGTTCCATGCTATTATATTATCTATTTTGGATGTTTATGGGCTTTACTAAACACTTTTATATTAGTTTTGGGACTAACGTATTAACCGGAGGCCCAGCCCAAATTGTTGTTTTCTTGCCTATTTCAGTGTTTCGAAGAAAAGGAATATCAAACGGAGTCCAAACGGAATGAAACCTTCGGGAGAGTTATTTTTGGAATGGAAGCAATCCAGGAGACTTCGAGTAGCCGTCAGGGAAGCTTCAAGGAAGCCACGAGGCAGGGAGGCGCGCCCCCACCCTCGTGGGCCCCTCGTGGCTCCCCTGACCGACTTCTTTCACCTATATATGTCCATATACCCTAAAAACATCGGGGAGCGCAATAGATTGGGAGTTCCACCGCCGCAAGCCTTTGTAGCCACCAAAAACCAATCGGGGCCCTGTTCCGGCACCCTGCCGGAGGGGGGAACCCTCACCTGTGGCCATCTTCATCATCCCGGCGCTATCCATGACGAGGAGGGAGTAGTTCACCCTCGGGGCTGAGGGTATGTACCAGTAGCTATGTGTTTGATCTCTCTCTCTCTCTCGTGTTCTTGATATGGCATGGTCTTGATGTATCGTGAGCTTTGCTATTATAGTTGGATCTTATGATGTTTCTCCCCCTATAATCTCTTGTAATGGATTGAGTTTTCCCTTTGAAGTTATCTTATCGGATTGAGTCTTTAAGGATTTGAGAACACTTGATGTATGTCTTGCATGTGCTTATCTGTGGTGACAATGGATTCACGTGATCTACTTGATGTATGTTTTGGTGATCAACTTGCGGGTTCAGTGACCTTGTGAACTTATGCATAGGGGTTGGCACACGTTTTCGTCTTGACTCTCCGGTAGAAACTTTGGGGCACTCTTTGAAGCTCTTTGTGTTGGTTGAATAGATGAATCTGAGATTGTGTGATGCATATCGTATAATCATACCCATGGATACTTGAGGTGACATTGGAGTATCTAGGTGACATTAGGGTTTTGGTTGATATGTGTCTTAAGGTGTTATTCTAGTACGAACTCTATGATAGATCGAACGGAAAGAATAGCTTCGTGTTATTTTACTACGGACTCTTGAATAGATCGATCAGAAAAGATAACTTTGAGGTGGTTTCGTACCCTACAATAATCTCTTTGTTTGTTCTCCGTTATTAGTGACTTTGGACTGACTCTTTGTTGCATGTTCAGGGATAGTTATATGATCCAGTTATGTTATTATTGTTGAGAGAACTTGCACTAGTGAAAGTATGAACCCTAGGCCTTGTTTCCTAGCATTGCAATACCGTTTATGCTCACTTTTATCATTAGGTACCTTGCTGTTTTTATATTTTCAGATTACAAAAACCTTTATCTACCATCCATATTGCACTTGTATCACCATCTCTTCGCCGAACTAGTGCACCTATACAATTTACCGTTGTATTGGGTGTGTTGGGGACACAAGAGACTCTTTGTTATTTGGTTGCAGGGTTGTTTGACAGAGACCATCTTCATCCTACACCTCCCACGGATTGATAAACCTTAGGTCATCCACTTGAGGAAAATTTGCTACTGTCCTACAAACCTCTGCACTTGGAGGCCCAACAACGTCTAAAATAAGAAGGTTGTGTAGTAGACATCAGTGTCACCTCTGGCGCCGTTGCCGGGGAGGTGAGTGCTTGAAGGTATATCTTTAGATCTTGCAATCAAATATTTTAGTTTCTTGTTTTATCACTAGTTTAGTTTATAAAATAAAACTACAAAAAATGGAATTAAGGGTGCCTCATATGCTTCATCTTTTTAATGTCTTTTGTGAAAATGATGGGAAGGAAAATTGTGCTCAAGTACTAGAAGAAGAATTACATAGAATGCTTGGCATAAAATATGTGAATGATGAGCATGATTGCAATGTTGTGAGTATGAATTCTTTGAATACCCATGATGCTAATGATATGCAAAGCCACAAGCTTGGGGATGCTATGTTTGATGAATATGATATTTTTTGTCCCCCAAGTTTTGATGAGCAAATTTATTATGATGATAGCATGCCTCCTATTTATGATGATTATATTGATGAAAGTGGGTTTGGAAGAGTGTCAACTTTAGGAAGTAATGATCCCACTATTTTGGAGGATGTTGAATCTTATTATTATAATTATGAAAGTGGATTTGGAGAGGTCATGACTTTATTTAGTAATGATTCCACTATCTTGGAAGAGGTTTCAATTGATTATGATGAGAACAAAGTTGCTACTTATGATGATTATTGTGATGAAACTTATGCTATAAAAAGTAGTGATAATTATATTTATAAAACTTGTCATGATTATGGTTACCCTTTTTCTGAACATTACTCTTTTAATATGGAAACAATTTATAGTATTCGAGTTTCTTATGATACCCCCACTATTCCAAATGAGAATAAATTTACTTATGTGGAGAGTAGTAAAATTTCTATGCAAGTAGATCATGAAAAGAATGCTTTATGTGCTGGTTATATGGTTGAATTCATTCATGATGCTACTGAAAATTATTATGAGAGAGGATCGTATGCTTCTACATATTGCAATAATATCAAGTTTCCTCTCTATGTGTTGAAAATCTTGAAGATTTGCTTGTTTTACCTTCCTATGCTAGTTGTTTCATGTTCCATAAGTTGTTTGCTCAAAAAATCCCTATGCATAGGAAGTGGGTTAGACTTAAATGTGCTAGTCATATTCTTCATGATGCTCCCGTTATGTTTCAATTCTTATCTCTTATGTGAGCACCATTGAAATCATCATGCCTAGCTAGGGGCGTTAAACGTTAGCGCTTGTTGGGAGGCAACCCAATTTCATTTTTGTTCCTGTTTAGTAATAAATAAATCATCTAGCCTCTGGTTAGATGCGGTTTTATGTCTTAATTAGTGTTTGTGCCAAGTAAGACCTATAGGATCTTCTTGGATGATAATTATTTGATCTTGCTGAAAAAGAAAGAAACTTTCTGCTCACGAAAACAATTGTTAGAAATCACCAGAAAGTGATAAAATACTGATTCCAATTGCAGTAGATCAATAATCAAATTATCTAGGTCTTCCTATTTTGGCAGATTTTTCTGTGTCAGAAGTTTGCGTTTGATGCAGATTACTACAGACTGTTCTGTTTTTGACAGATTCTGTTTTCTATGTGTTCTTTGCTTATTTTGATGAATCTATGAGTAGCATCGGAGGGTATGAACCATAGATAAGTTGGAATACAGTAGATATTACACCAATATGAATTTAGAATGAGTTCACAATAGTACCTAAGTGGTGATTTATTTTCTTATACTAACAGAGCTTACGAGTTTCTGTTGAGTTTTGTGTTGTGAAGTTTTCATGTTTTGGGTGAAGATTCGATGGACTATGGAATAAGGAGTGGCAAGAGCCTAATCTTGGGGATACCCATGGCACCCCAAGATAGTATTCAAGGACATAAGAGCCTAAGCTTGGGGGTGCCCCGGATGGCATCCCCTCTTTCGTCTTCATTCATCGGTAACTTTACTTGGAGCTATATTTTTATTCACCACATGATATGTGTTTTGCTTGGAGCGTCATTTTATTTTCCTTAGATTTGCTTGCTGTTTGAATAAAATACCAAGATCTGAAATTCTTAAATGTTAGAGAGTCTTCACATAGTTGCATAATTATTCAACTACTCATTGATCTTCACTTATATCTTTCGGAGTAGTTTGTCGTTTGCTCTATTGCTTCACTTATATCTTTCAGAGCACGGCGGTTGTTTTATTTTGAAGAAATAGATGAACTATCATGCTTCACTTATATTATTTTGAGAGTCTTAAACAGCATGGTAATTTTCTTTGGTTATGAATTTAGTCCTAATATGATGGGCATCCAAGATGGGTATAATAAAAACTTTCATATAAAGTGCATTGAATACTATGAGAAATTTGATTCCTTAAGATTGTTTTGAGATATGAAGATGGTAATATTAGAGTCATGCTAGTGATTAGTTGTGAATTTGGGAGATACTTGTGTTAAAGTTTGTGATTCCCTTAGCATGCACGTATGGTGAACCGTTATGTGATGAAGTCGGAGCATGATTTATTTTTTGATTGTCTTCCTTATGAATGGCGGTCGGGGACGAGCGATGGTCTTTTCCTACCAATCTATCCCCCTAGGAGCATGCGCGTAGTACTTTGTTTTGATAACTAATAGATTATTGCAATAAGTATGTGTGTTCTTTATGACTAATGTTGAGTCCATGGATTATACGCACTCTCACCCTTCCACCATTGCTAGGCTCTCTAATACCGCGCACCTTTCGCCGGTATCATACACCCACCATATACCTTCCTCAAAACAGCCACCATACCTACCTATTATGGCATTTCCATAGCCGTTCCGAGATATATTGCCATGCAACTTTCCACCGTTCCGTTTATTATGACATGCTCCATCATTGTCATATTGCTTTGCGTGATCATGTAGTTGACATCGTATTTGTGGCAAAGCCGCCGTTCATAATTATTTCATACATGTCACTCATGAGTCATTGCACATCCCGGTACACCGCCGGAGGCATTCATATAGAGTCATATCTTGTTCTAAGTATTGAGTTGTAATTCTTGAGTTGTAAGTAAATAAAAGTGTGATGATCATCATTATTAGAGCATTGTCCCGGTGAGGAAAGGACGATGGAGACTATGATTCCCCCACAAGTCAGGATGAGACTCCGGACGAAAAATAAAAAAAGGGAGAAAAAATAGGCCAAAAAAAGAGAAGGCCCAAAAAAATGAGAGAAAAAGAGAGAAGGGACAATGCTACTATCCTTTTACCACACTTGTGCTTCAAAGTAGCACCATGATCTTCATGATAGAGAGTATCCTATGTTGTCACTTTCATATACTAGTGGGAATCTTTCATTATAGAACTTGGCTTGTATATTCCAATGATGGGCTTCCTCAAAATGCCCTAGGTCTTCGTGAGCAAGCGTTTTGGATGCACACCCACTTAGTTTCGTTTTGAGCTTTCATACACTTATAGCTCTAGTGCATCCGTTGCATGGCAATCCCTACTCACTCACATTGATATCTATTGATGGGAATCTCCATAGCCTGTTGATACGCCTAGTTGATGTAAGACTATCTTCTCCTTTTTGTCTTCTCCGCAACCACCATTCTATTCCACCTATAGTGTTATGTCCATGGCTCACGCTCATGTATTGCTTGAAGATTGAAAAAGTTTGAGAATATCAAAAGTACGAAACAATTGCTTGGCTTGTCATCGGGGTGCATGATTTAAATATTTTGTGTGATGAAGATAGAGCATAGCCAGAGTATATGATTTTGTAGGGATAGCTTTCATTGGCCATGTTATTTTGAGAAAAATGATTACTTTGTTAGTATGCTTGAAGTATTATTATTTTTATGTCAATATTAAAATTTGGTCTTGACTCTTATGGATTTGAATATTCTTGCCTAAAGAGAAATACATTGAAGAATATGTTAGGTAGCATTCCACATCAAAAATTCTATTTTTATCATTTACCTACTCGAGGACGAGCAGGAATTAAGCTTGGGGATGCTGATACGTCTCCAACGTATCTATAATTTTTGATTGTTCCAGGCTATTATGTTATCTGTTTTGGATGTTTATGGGCTTTGCTAAACATTTTTATATTACTTTTGGGACTAACCTATTAACCGGAGGCCCAGCCCAAATTGTTGTTTTCTTGCCTATTTTAGTGTTTTGAAGAAAAGGAATAACAAACAGAGTCCAAACGGAATGAAACCTTCGGCAGAGTTATTTTTGGAACGGAAGCAATCCAGGAGACTTGGAGTAGACGTCAGGGAAGCTTCGAGGAAGCCACGAGGTAGGGAGGCGCGCCCTACCTTCCGCACCTTGGAACCCCCAACTGCCAACTCACCACTTCACCGGAGCCGCTTCGGCGACTGGCTTGTCTACCGCTTTAGATCTCCTTGACCTCCATCATGGTCCACCGCACCGGATCTGCTTCATCGGCGCCCTCGTTCACCACAGTGTAGTCCCTTCACTGTCTCCCTCGTCCACCCCATCGCTAGCCCTTCATACAAGCCCTTGTCCGCCGCAACAGATCCGCCTCACCGAAAGCACTGTACACCGTGCCGGATGTGCTTCACCGACGCCTTCGTCCACTGCACCGGACCCGCTCCACGGACACCATATTCAACTCCACCGGCCCTGCTTTACTGACGCCGCAGCCTCATCAGGTTATTTTGATTTGTTCTCCTTCGGTTTTTCTCTTCTTTATTGTGGAACTGTTCACTTACCACAGATGAGGTTTCTTGTATGTCAATAGGCGCCGCAACCGAAGCACCAGAGCCCCTTCAGCAACCTGTAGGACCATACTTCTGGCAGTGAACATGTTACCTGTGCTAAATTACAAACCAGTGCACATATAGTTACAATGCTTTAGTTTTGTCCTAAGTATTACTGTACTTCCTAGATATCACTACCTAGTATTTTACTTCTTGCATGCTATATTTATGATGATGGTGTTGTTCTGATGCCACCTATTGGTTCCATTAGACTAAGTCATGTTCTCTATGCTTCATTACATATCAGCAAAGTAGCATGTGGTTCCGCTGCTTTTTGTTCATTTTACCCTAAATTTTTTGATGCTAGCTATTACATCATTGCTCCGAGCCTCTCTTCATTATGGGGCTGTTTGGTTCCCAGCCACAGTTTGCCAAGCCAAAGTTTTGCAGCCACAGTTTAGTTGGCATGTGTTTGGTTTTTGCCACACTTTATTGCCCCTATGGCCCACTTGTCATAGAGACAATTTTTTGCCAACTTTTGCCAAAGTTTGGCGTCCAATTTCTTAGCCACACGTGTGGCTTGCCATACTTGTGTGGCTGGCCACACTTTCGCTTGGCTACGGTAGTGTCCAACCAAACAGACCCTACTTTTTTGTGCATTCTTGATCTTACCAAGTAGCATGATTAATTTGATGCTTCTATTAATTGTGGAGCTGCCAACCCCATCAAGAAAAATATTTGTTCATTTGGGGCTGGCACCTCGAACAAGCATAAAATAGACTGAAGCACATATATTGTCGTGTAAGCACACACCCTTCTTTCATTAGTTTAGATGAACCATGGATGGTCAATTTGAACTAGTGCATGCGATTAAAATTAATTTTACCTAAATAGAGGGTGCAGAATAAACTACACCAACTAGATTTGCAACCATGGGATGCTGACCATATCTTCAAAGAACATTGCAACAACAACAAGGCTTCACAACAACATATGGTAAGCCAGTGTGTTTTAGTACATGTGACATGTAATGCATGTGGGATGCTTTCTTGGCTTGTGCCCTCAATCTATAATCCTACATAATTACAAATAGTACAATTGTCTGCTTTGCTGTATGCTTGATTCGAATGCTTGTTTGTTACTTGTTAGGCTATACCTGAGTTGGCCAATATGTCAGCAGTGCCTATTGTACTATCGTAAAGAAATGCATGCCTAGTTCATTTGAATCCTTAACTTTTCCTATGAACTTCATCACAAGACTGCGTTCGTAGTTTATATGAGGCCACACAGTTAAGTGCTTTCTCAGATTATTTCAATTGCTTAGATGCCTTGGCAACTTAAATATAGCGGTGGTACACTCCCTTTCAACTAGGGATGTCAACTGGGTCCCGTTTACTACCGATTAAAGTCCACTAGTGGTATGTTAGTTCAAAAGAGTTTTTGTTTTTGAGGAAAATGAACTAGGGAGCTAGCAAAAACTAACTAGATGGGACTGGCGGATGCCATTTATTTGCCACCGACATCCCTAGTTTCATCTTACCATTTTAATTTCTTTTCGGCTGATGCTGCTTCGAACAATTTAAATATAGCTTGCCATGCTCGACAATAATTCGTATGTCATTTACCATGTAAGCTTACTGATTGGATCATGCGATAACTATCTCTTACTTATGTCCAGTGAAAACCTTTCAGGATGCCGTTCACACTAGATCACAATGTACCACCCCAGAATCTATTTGTGGAAGCAGTGCGCCATCCAAGTTACCAGATGGTAGCAGTTCAGAGGCAACACCGCCGGAGAGCAGTCTGAGCACATATATTATAGTTCTTGAGGCTCTCCCAGAGGCAGAAAGAGATGGTGTGGCTGCCATGAATGAGGTAATCTTGATCTTGAGGCTAGAAATTATACAATTAGCTGCCCGCATTATGGAAGCACGCCAAGAATTGGAGAAGTAAGAATGTTGCATTTGAAGACGGAGGACGTCCTACTGCTTCAGCTATCAGAAGCCCAGGGTAATCCTAGTTCTTCTTTAGATACAAGTTGAAATTGTCATTAGATTATTATACTTGCATGTTGTTTCATGTCTCTGAATGCATTATGTTGTAAGACACCCTATGTTGCCCATGTGTTGTAATGATCTGGATTTTCTAGGCGAGGTAATCCTAAGTACTTGTATGGTTGACATAAGGTGAACTGCTTTTCGTGTAAGCATATTGTATTGGATGAAATAACTGTTTCACTCAAAGTGTATCCAACCTACTGAATTAGGAGATCACAACAATTCTAAATCATAATCATATATAAAGGTGTAATAAATCTTTGTTGTGGTTTTGAAGACATAAATTACAAAATGAAGAATGATGTATGGATATTCGTAATCGAATACAAATTGGATTTGAATTTAGTTGCTAGGGCCCAGGGTAAACGTGAATGCTAATTCTCCCAAATTATCAACGATGCGGCAAAACACCCACTATCATTTGTCAGATGCCCGAAGCAAGTGTTTGTGAGATGGAAATTACTATCTACGCCTGACACTTCACATCCTAATCGACCCGATTTCCACTGCTGTCGATAGGGGTAGACTAGTAACTTCAATCAGACGTGACACGACCGCCTCTAAGCCCATTCAGACAAGGTGGGCGCCAAACATGGGCGGTAAAACACATTTGATTCAAGCTCGTCCGAAAGATATGTGTCTCTCCGTCCATTTCCCCGTTCATACACGGTGGGAGGCAAAACAAACTCTCCTCGTCCGAAATCGATGTAGGCAAATATTTTAAATAGGGGCAGATGGGTAACTTCCCGAAGACGTGACACAACCGCCCTACCTGTCAGCTCCATTCATACACCGTGGGAGCCAACCATCGGCGGAAAAACACCCTCTCCTCGCCCGAAATTTCTACCGGCAAATACTGGGGAGATGCGAGATTACCGTCCTATCCCCAACTGACGTGATCTCCGAAATTTTTAACGGGGGATAAGTTCGTAACTTTGCCACATTTCAGAAAATTGCGTCCCCATGTTTGAGACCCCCTATCCCCCTCCATTTCCACATTCATACACCGTTGGCGGCACAACAACCTTCCCACTGCGTTCAGCCCACTCCGTCTGCCACCTCATCCTCCACCTAGCCGGAGTCGCTACCCCGTACCTCGTCGTCCACTACAAGAGATGGACATCTCTCATCCACGGCGTCGGACCAGGATCCTTTCATCGTGTCCTCTCGCTTCATCGGCGCCGTCGTCCACCTTGTCGTAGCAGCTCCTACGACCACCTCGGCCATGGCAACAGGACTTATCCCCCGACCCGACCGTCTGCCGTTTAAAGTCTTCGTCCGCGCCGCCGACGGCCATCGCACCGGCCGCACCCTCAATGTATCAACAGGTGAGGGAGTCCTGGATTAGGGGGTCCTTGGGTGTCCAGACTATTTGATATGGGCCGGACTAATGGGCCGTGAAGATAAAAGCTGAAGACTTTCCCCCTTGTCCGGGTAGGACTCCTGTATGCGTCGATTGAAGGTTGGTGTCTGGATATATTATTCCTTCCCGTGCAAACCGACTCTGTACAACCCCTAGTGTTGGTGTACAAAAGTAGGGGCTCTCCTTTTGACCCCTTCACTTGTGCACGGGCAGTCTGTGCCACGGCCACACTTAGCAGGGCAGAGGAGGCAAGTCGGGGGGAAACCAAAGGGCAAGGCAAACAAAGCAACGCCAAGACCAGAAGAAAAAAGAGCAACGGGGCGAGGTTGACTCCCCCGGCAAGACCCTTGCCGGGGCGGCCTCCGCGGCCCCGGCAAGGCGCTTGCCGGGGCAAATCGCCCGACGGCGGCAGAGCGAGCCACCTGAAAGTGCGTTATATCGACTAGAGGGGGGTGAATAGGCGATTTTTATGAATTCTTCACTAGGGAATTTGTGGGTGAGGAAATTCCTTAGCGAAGAACTACTTGCAGCGGAATAAGTACTCAAAAGTATGCATAGCAGAACACAAGCATAGTCATCATGATGAAATGAAGACAAGCACAGAGTACAGAAAGCGTAAACATAGGATAACACAGGATGAAGACAAACAGACTGAGGAAATTGAGAAAGTCTTCAGTCAAAGTCTTCAAACACAGATATAAACAAGCATACAACACAGTAATGAAGAAATGAAAGAGTTGAGGAAATAGAACCAATAAGCTTGGTGAAGACAATGATTTGGTAGACCAGTTCCAACTGTTGTCTCAGTTGTACGTCTGGTTGGAGCGGCTAGGTATTTAAACCTGAGGACACACAGTCCCGGACACACAGTCCTCACCGTATTCTCCTTGCACTAAGGTCACACAGACCTCGCCCAATCACTCGTGGTAAGTCTTCAGGTGACTTCCAAACCTTCACAAACTCGGTCACTCGGCTATCCACAATTTCCTCTTGGATGCTCTAGACCATGATGCCTAACCGTCTGGAAGAAGCACATTCTTCAAAGGTGACAAGCGTCGGATCCACGCAGGATCAATCTCTTCAGTGATGCTCAATCACTTGGGGTTTTTAGGTGTTTGGGCTTGGGTTTTCCTCACTTGATGATTTTCGCTCAAAGTCCTCGGAGGATGGGATGCTCTCAATTGACAAGTGTCAGTTTCTCTCGGAGCAGCCAACCAGCTAGTGGTTGTAGGGGGCGGCTATTTATAGCCGAGGGAGCAGCCCGTCATGATAAGACATAAATGCCCTTCAATGATATGACCGTTAGGTGGGTAGATATTTTGGGACAGCTGGCGCACAGCACAACAACGGTCGAAAATTTGAGTATCAAATTCCTTAGGGCTATCATGTTCCTCACTGTGTAGGCAATCCGCACTAGCGAATTCCTAACTCCTCAGTGAGAACAAATTCCTCAGAGACCAGAAGAACTTCGTCTCTATCACTGAAGAATATGACTGAACTGTATGAGATTTCCAATGGCTTCACTCGAAGGGATTGGTAGGTGTAGGATTTTGAGTTGAGCATCACATGGAAATTTTTCCTTAGTATTCCCTCGACCCCCTTTAACAGTACGGTGTTTCCTATGACTCAAGAAAGAGAAAATGAAACTACGAAAACAAAAGTCCTCACGCTTCATGTTCCTCAAATGAATACCAAGTCTTCAAAGGTCACACCAATTTCTTCACTTTCCGGCAAGAGCCTTGCCGGGGATGACCGCAGCGCCACGGCAAGACCCTTGCCGGGCCCCCCGGCAAGACCCTTGCCGAGGGCATCACCAGGGCCACAGCCAGGCCGACACCAGCCAAGACTCCATCGCCGTTCCCAAGCAGCTGCTAGCTCAACCAGCTGGGCAGGCACCTGCGTGGCGACGGGCGGCCTCTACACCGTCTCAGCAAGCACCTGTGTGGTGGCATGCAGATCTTTGTGAAGGCTCCACCACCGCGCCATCTCAGCAGCCTGCCTACCTACATGGCACTGCATGCTTCGCTGGCCCAGGCGCGTGTCGATGCGAGGCGGGGCGGCGACGGACGGGACGGGCTTCGTTCCCGTCCTCGATAAAGCTAATGGACACCTAAGTAGCGCATTTAATGCGCTTTCTCCTGTAACACCGAGCGATAAGCTCGCGCACTGTACGCCTTTCCACCTCCTGTGTACCACTGTGGCGACCCCTTTTGCCTATAAAAGGAGGACCGAGGCGACCAGGAGAAGGATTCGGCTTTTTGCAACTATGCAGCCACCGTACCTAGTTCGAGAGCTCAAGAACACTCAATACATCCACCAAAGCAGCACTAGGGTTTTACGCATTCTCGCGGCCCGAACCTGGGTAAACAATCCATGTGCTAGCTCCTAAACCTGCTCTTCTCACGACCCCGCGCCCGCTGACCGTAGAAGGGATCCCAGTGATCCCATAGGTGTCGTTCTCCCCGACATCTTTGGCCGCCAGGTAGGGGGCACAATTGTGAGAATCTGGTCCAACAGTTATCCTAGCAGTCCTTCATCTCCATGGCTTCCAAGAAGAAGGCAGCCACGGCGGTCGGTTCGTCGAGAGCCGGACGGCCCGTACCGGTGCGGGCGAGTAGCAGGCCGGTCGCGGACAGGACCCGAGGCGCGGCCCGTGAGCACCAACATCGCTCTGGCAGTCAGAGCCTGGCGAGTGGCGTCGTTCGTGCGCAAGTCGACGGGCCGCACGCGGCAAAATCCAGAGATGGAGTTGGGCCCCCCGCAGGCGGCGCGGGGCACTCCGGGGTCACCGCCGTACCGCCCACGGGCGGCGCGGCGACCTCCAAGACGCCCACCCCGGCGCCCACAGTGCGCTCTTCCCATGGTGTGCGTGACGAGTAGCGTCACCACGCCGGTGACCCTGGACACCGCCGTGGGAAGAGACCTGTTTATCATCTGCGGGGCGAAGGAGGCCAGCAAGCCCGCCGAAGTGCTGGTGAAGATGGCACGCAGCCGCTGGGCCGTGATAGAGCTCCTTCTAATGTGGTTAGAAGTCGAAGCGCGCCACGGTCCACGCAGCTTTCGCCACCACCCACGCCAGCAGAAGCTATGGCGCGCGCAGCTGCTCCTCGACTTACCTCCTGTTGCGGAGAAGCTCGACGAGTGGAGAGCCACCATCCGGAGCCTCGTCGCCGTCGCCACCACCCACGCCAGCAGAAGCTATGATCCGCGACCGGGGGGGGGGGCCTCGGGCAAGCGCTCCGTCGAGCCACCACATGCCAGCGGTGGAAGGACCGGGGGAGCTGCAGCCACAATGCACTCTCCACCCCCACGCCAGCCGCCGTTGGTGCCGGTCCGTCGTGACGACGCTTGTGATAACATTTCCATAGCGTCGTCCGACCCACGGACCCATCGCGATCAACGCCAAGTTCTTCGGGAGGGAGCCCATGAAGACGCTCGAACAACCATCGAGCGCCGGCGCGATACACGCCACCAGAAGGATAAGCGGGCGGGACCCGCTATGGATCACCCAGCACCGGGGGTCTCCGGCGGCCTACCTTACGAGGTAGGTTGCCCAGCCTTCACCCGTGAGCTGTGGCAGTTCCAGTGGCCGTCCCACCGCACGTTCAAGCCCGACGTCGGCGAGAAGTACAACGGCAAGACCCATCCATCAGAGTTCATCAGCCGGTTGCCAATTACTTCCCGTTGGCGCTGAAGCCCAACGTCATGTCTTGGTTGATGCACTTGCCGGCGGATTCCATTTCTTCTTGGTCGGATCTGTGCCATGAGTTCGTTGGTGCCTTCACTGGAGGCCACCAAGCTCATGGCTAGGCCAGTGATTTGCATATTATTCCCTAGAAGGAAGGGGAAACCTTGCGCAAGTACATACAGAGGTTCAGCCGGGTGCAGTACAACATCCCCGATGTTCATCCCGCCGCCGTGATTAGCGCGTTCCATCAGAACATGCGCAATCGCAAGATGCGGGACGAGCTGGCGATGAACAAGGTTAAGGACGTGGCCGAACTTTATGTTCTGGCCGAGAGGTCCGCCCATGCTGAAGAGGGAAGGAAGTACCCCGGCGAGGACGCCGGCGTGGAAACCGACTCTACTGATGAAGACATCGCCGCCCCGACGAAGAAGGGCTGGCGTCGCAATAGGAAACACAAGGGCAAGACCGTACTTGCCGTCGAGGGATCCGACGACACCGGCGCCACCAAGAAGGCCAAGGCAAATGACCCCGGCAAGGAGATTGCTGGGTGCGCCGCTTTCCGGGCCTTGGCGGCGGCTGACAAGCCAAGAGGCTCCGACAAGCAGTACTGCAATATCCACCGCACCAAAGGCCACGACCTCCAGAACTGCCAACAAGTTGAGCTGCTTGCTGAAAAGCAAAAAGCTGACTATGAGAGGCGGGACAAGGAAAAGGGCCAAGATGGCGCCGAAGGATCCGGCAAGAAGCATGGCGGGCAAGGAGGCCGCCGAGGTAAGGATAACCAGCAAGAGAGGCCCGCTCTGGGCCGCGACAAGAAGCAGGAAGACGATGATCATGATGAGGACGACGAGTCTGGCGAGCATGAGTTCCAGAAAGCTACGGACGCCATGTGCATCGACGGTGGAGCCTCGCTGCACACTTCCCACCGCCAGCTCAAGTAGTGGGCGCGTGAAATTACAGCAGCAGAGCCATCGTTGGACGCTTAGAAGCCACTGAAGTGGTCCAGCACGCCCCTCATCTTCGACGCCGAGGACCACCCTGACCGCACGACTGCGGTCCGGTGTTTGCCATTGTTGGTCTCACCAACGATACGCAACCTCAAGGTGAACAAGATGCTGGTTGACGGCAGGGCTGGTCTGAACTTGATCTCACCCATTGTGATCAAAAGGCTGCAAATTCCTGATGAATACCTCGAGGAAACGGGCACGTTTCAAGGGGTCAATCCGGGAAGGAGCCAGCCGAAGGGGAAGGTCACGTTGCCTATTGTAGAGCAGATCCCCTTGCCCTACAATGGGATCCTTGGCCGCCAGGCACTAGCCAAGTTCATGGCTGCGTCGCACTATGCCTACAACATGTTGAAGATGCCTGGGCCGATGACCATCATCACCATCTCCTCTGACAAGAAGGACGCGCTGATCTGCGCTAACCAACTCTACCGGGAAGCAGTTGCAGCAGCTGCCGCCAATGCACTTGCTCCTGCCGCTGAAGCCCTGGGAGGGAAGAAGAAGACCGGCAAGACCTCTCGCACCCACTCCGGCAAGCGCACCTCTTCGGAGTGTTGTGCTACCGTCGAGGACGTGTCAGAGAGCTCCACCGGCAAGAGAATGAAATCCAGAGCTGCACCACCAGAGACCAAGAGGGTGCCCGTCAAGGAGGATGGCACAGGAGGGGCTTTCACCATAAGCTCCACCTTTGACAGCAAATAGGAAAGCACGCTCGTCACTTTCCTGTGGGAGAATGTCGATGTGTTTGCATGGCAAGCATCCAACATTCCCGGCGTTCCCAGGGAAGTGATTGAGCACCACCTAGCTGTCTGTCCCCATGCGCGACTCGTCAAGCAGAAGGTCAGGAAGCAAGCTTTGGAACGGCAGGAGTTCATCACAGAGGAGATCAGGAAATTGGAAGCGTCAGGCTTGGTGAGAGGAGTGCTCCATCCAACGTGGTTGGCCAATCCGGTGGTGGTGCGTAAGGCAAATGGGAAGTGGGGGCTGTGTATCGATTACACAGATATCAATAAGGCTTGCCCCAAGGACCCCTTCCCGTTGCCACGCATCGACCAGGTTGTTGACCCCACGACCGGATGTGACCTATTATCATTCTTCGACGCCTACTCGGGCTACCACCAGATCTTCATGACGAGAGAGGACGAAGAGAAGACATCATTCATCACCCCATGTGGCACGTATTGCTTTTTACGGATGCCTTTCAGGTTGAAGAGTGCTGGCTCGATGTTCGTAAGGGCGGTCCAAATTGGTTTTGAGCCCCAGCTGCATAGAAATATGGAAGCTTATATGGATGACATAGTGGTCAAAACCAAGGACAAGGCAACTCTTGTACAAGAATTAGAAGAGACGTTTGCCAACTTGCGCAAGATCAACCTCAGGCTGAACACTGAGAAGTGTGTCTTCGGCGGTCCGTCCGGCAAACTTCTTGGGTTCTTTGTGTCGCAGCGTGCGATTGAGGCAAACCTAGACAAGATCAAGGCTATCGAGCAGATTGAGGCGCCCAAGCGGATCAGTGATGTGTGTCGGCTCACTGGCTGCGTTGCCGCCATGAGCAGATTCTCTCCAAGCCTGCCGAGCATGCCCTCCCCTTTTTCAAGATCTTGAAAAAGGCTGGACCAATGGAATGGACCCCAGAGGCTGAAGCAGCGCTGCAAGATTTGAAGAGGTACCTCTCCTCTACACCAATACTAGTTGCGCCAAACCACAAGAGCCATTGCTGCTGTATCTAGCGGCAACGAATCAAGTGGTCAGCGCCGCGCTAGTGGCACAGAGGGAGGTCGACGAAGAGGCAGTGGCAACGGCAGGACCGGCGGATGGCATGTCAGAAATTCCCCCGGCGGGGCTTGGTGCCGGCAAGGCAAGGCCCCCGGGAGAGTCTGACGCCATCGGGACAGGGCCCACGCAGCCAAGTGAAGTGGTGCAGAAGAAGAAGACGATGCAGCACCCGGTCTACTTTGTCAGCTCCCTCTTGTAGGGGGCTAGGTCAAGGTACTCCGGCGTGCAGAAATTGCTCTTCGGCCTCCTTATGGCCTCGAGGAAGGTGCGTCATTACTTCCAAGCCCACGAGATCACCGTTGTCACCCGCCTTCCGTTGCAACGGATATTGCATAATCCAGACGGGACCGGGAGAATTGTGGAGTGGGCCCTGGAGCTGTCGAGCTTTGATCTGAAGTTTGAAAGTACTTCGACGATCCAGAGCAGAGTCCTGGCGGAGTTCATTGTGGAGTGGACCTCAACGCTCGACGAAGAAATCCAGGAGACCGCTCTCCCCGGCAAGGAAGCAAGTCGCGACTGGATCATGTACTTTGACGGGGCTTTCTCGCTGCAAGGCGCCGGTGCTGGTGTGCTGCTTGTCGCACCCACCGGAGAGCACCTCAAGTATGTAATCCAGATGCACTTTCCCAGGGAGATGTCCACAAACAATACTGCTGAGTACGAGGGGCTGCTTGCCGGTCTCAGGATCGAGGGAGACCTCAGAGTCAAGAAGCTCATCATCAGGGGTGATTCACAGCTTGCCGTCAGACAAGTCAACAGGGATTATCAGAGCCCGTTGATGGAGGCCTATGTAGATGAGGTGAGGAAGCTGGAAGAGCGCTTTGACGGTATACAAGGAGAGCACGTTCCCCGAACGGAGAACGACATCGCCGATTACCTGTCGAAGCGCGCTGCCTTCAAACTGCATGTGGAACCAGGTACTTTTGTGCTTCGGCTAACTCAACCATCCGCCGAACCATCAACGAGGCAGAACATGCAAAGGAATGCAGGCCCCGGCAAGTACTTTCCCGCCGAGCCCCTTGGGGCCACAGGCGGGTGTAATGCCGTGGGTACTGAGCCTGCCGAGTGGCAGCTGGCTCCGGCAGGGCGCCAGGCCCTGGCCGTAGAGACGGCCGCCCCCATGGCAGACGAGATGCCTTTGGTCCTTGCCGTCGAGCCCTAGGCTCCGGCATGGGCACAGCATACTGTCCATTTCCTCCAGACAGGGGAACTTCCTGAGGAGCAGGAAGAATCGGAAAAAGTAGCCAGTCAGTCTGCCTCGTACCAGTTCGTCGACGACGTCATGTACAGAAAAAGACTGAACAGTGTGAAATTAAAGTGCATCCCCCGGGAGGAAGAACTGGAGCTGTTGGTAGAGATACACGGAGGCATATATGGCTCCCACATAGGGACGAGGGCCCTTGCCGGCAAGGCATTCCAGCAAGGCTTCTTCTGGCCCACCGCCCTCCAGGATGCAACGGCACTAGTAACCAGGTGTGAAGCGTGCCAGTTCCTTTCGAAGAAGCTTCATCATCCAGCTCAAGCCCTTCAAACAATCCCTCCCTCCAAGCCATTTTCGGTCTAGGGGCTCGACATATTGGGCCCCTTCCCCCATGTTGTCGGGGGCTTTGAGTACTTGTACGTTGCAATCGACAAGTTCACAAAGTGGCCGGAGGTGGAAGCAGTGAGGAAGGTGACAGCGCAGTCAGCCATTAAGTTCTTCAAGGGATTAGTGTGCCGTTTTGGTGCCAAACAGAGTTATCACCGACAACAGCACGCAGTTCACAAGCCACACCTTCATGCAATACATCCAAGACCTCGGCAGCAAGGTCTGTTTCGCTTCTGTGGCACATCCGCGGAGCAACGGCCAGGCAGAGAGGGCAAATGCTGAAGTGTTGCGAGGCCTGAGGACAAAGACTTTTCACAGGCTTCACAAGAGTGGAAGGCGCTGCATTGATGAGTTGCCGGCGGTTCTTTGGTCGATCAGAACGACGCCGAATCGAGCCACCGGCAAGACACCCTTTGCCCTGGTATATGGGGCAGAAGAAGTTCTCCCCAAAGAACTCATATACGGGTCACCTCAAGTGCTCGCTTATGACGAGCTTGAGCAAGAGCAATTGCGGCAAGATGACGCAACGCTCCTTGAGGAAGATCGTGTTCGAGCGGCTGTGAGAGTAGCATAATACCAGCAAGCCTTGCGCCGCTATCATAGCCGCAAGGTTCATGCACGAAGCTTTGGGGAAGGCGACCTTGTTTTTTGGCGTGTTTAGTCAGCCAAGAATTCCAACAAGTTGACGCCGAAGTGGGAAGGCCCTTATCGGGTAATACGAGTCACCAAGCCCGGCGCAGTCCGCCTGGAGACCGAAGATGCTGTCCCAGAGCAACTCCTGGAACATCGAACATCTTCGCAAGTTTTACCCATAAGGCGTGGTTGCCGGGCCTCCCGGCAAACCACCTTTTATACAAGCCTTGCCAGCAAGGCATGTAACCCTCTGTACAAAGCCTGGCGCAGACCCTGAGCACAAATAAATGAAGCGCTGGCGCCCTAAGTTATAGCATCCATGCTAGGTTAAGTATCTCCCTCAGGTAGGGTTGATAGTGCTTAGCGGCGACTAACCCCTAGCCTAGAGGTCGAGTATGCGTCTTTCTGTCCTGTTTGGTTCGCAGGGCACATGGACACTTCCTCTGAGCCACTTGGAAGAAAGAGAACGAACCGACGCTCCGGCCCTGGCAAGCCAAGACTGCCGGGGGCTGAAGACAGAAGGATCCAACCACGGCAAGCCAAGGTTGCCGGGGGCTGCGGATTCAGATAAGTCTTTCATCCCCTGTTATGCGTTTCCGTATGGAACTCCGACATGTGAAGCCTCGTTCAAATTCTTAAACCACCATGCTCCCCTTTTCCTGTTCCCAAGAGCTATCCCCTAGGTCGGAACTTGGTCGTAGTCGCGGTGGCAAGGAAATGAACGAGGGGCCTAACTCTACTTCACCCTTGCCTCCGCCAAGAGCGTGAGAATGGTCGACTGAAGTGGAGGGACGGAAAGGCCTGTTGCCAGGTGACAATGTTTATCTTAAAAATAACAAGGATTCATTCCTTGGCATGGGCCTCGGTCACGCACAAAGAACCCGGCAAGCACCCTTTTTCATTAAAACATCCCATACAGGTACAGTTCGTACGAAATAAAAAACATGAGCAAGGGCATTATAAGTTTTAAATCTAACAAGTGCCCGTAGGCTTAAAAACTAAAAAAAGATAAGATGCCCATAATCCCTTTCTTGTCCCTCTCCTCAGGAGATGGAGCAAGGTAGCAGGAGGGCGAAAGGAGCACCTAGGTGAGGTGCGAGAAGCAGAAGGCACCAAGAGAGCATCCCGGTGCCAGAGCTAGAAGATGAGGCAGCGGCCCGATCATACGCGACGAAGGTGTTGGTGCCCGCGTACTCCGACTTAACGGCCGCCGCCATCCTTCTTTGCCTTCTTTGGCCCTCCTACGCTCGCCACCCAAGGAGGCGATGGGGAACGCGCCAATGGAGAGCTGGACGAGGAAGGCCCTCGGCAGGGCATGTGGCCGAGGGAGGGGCGACGCGGTCATTCGGAGTCGGGGTCGGCGCCCCGCCGCTCGACGCCCTCGTCGTTGCTGTCGCTGTCCTCCTCGTCACTCCCGCTCGCGGAAGAATCTTCATCGTCGGAGGAGCTTTCCACGCAGCACATCAGACGAGTTCCAAGATCTCCGAAGACCTTGACGTAGAGCAGGCCGTCTCCATTAACTTGAAGTAGAGGACGAGCCCCGCCGTCAAGCTGTGGATGCAAGCGAACGTCTTCCATCCGCGACAGAGGGACATGACATGAGGAGCGGGGAAGTGTACGTCGACCCACATGCCGCCTTTCCCGCAGCCCCTCATGTGCAACCTGAGGGTCTGGGGTGGATCGAGCTCCATCTCCTGAGCGAATGGGGTAGGGAGATGGAGGCGGCGACGCGGTGGCCGGCGCAGCCTGACGAAGAACTCGCGAGGCTCGTCCCCGACATGGCCTTCCATTAGAAGAGGCATCGCTGGCGGAGGCGAGGCCGGTGCGCCGCCCCGTCCCCCTCTTCCCCGAGCGCCACGACGACCTCGGCCTCGCCCCTCCCCCTTCCTCTCATGGCCGGCTCTGCCACCGCGAGCTCTTGGGGAGGAGGGACGCGCTATCGAACAACACCCTTGCCGCCACTGTCGAAGGGCCGGCGCCTCCTCTTGCTATGGCAGATGGAGGAAAGGAGACGAAGTGAATGAAGACGGACGATGAAGGGATGTGGGATGCCATCCCCCTCCCCCTTCTTATAAAGAGGCGGGGTCGGGGCTTGGCCGCCCTGCTCGACCAATCCGTCCATCGGGGGCGCACGGAATCAGGACCGACCCACTGCCCCAATCAGCGACGACCCGGTTTCCCGCCTCCACCACCTGCCACCTGCATGGAGGACACGTGGCGAGCAAGCAGGATCGAGGGGACGGGTGAGGCGACCGTTCCCCACCCCGATATCGTGGGCGCGGACGCATTGAAGACCTTGACCCGAGTCCACTCAGTAAATGAGTCACGCCTCTGCGCCTCCCTCTTTTTGTGGGGAAGGTGCGAGCCGCCTCTTTATCAAGATGTGACGCATGCGTGCGGGAACCGCCCCACGCATGACCCCCACGTCACGCACGACCCTCCACGTCGCGCGTTCAACACGGGTCGTGGGGAAGCGCAGCAGACGAAACAGTTACTGCGGTAAAAATCTGCGCCACCTTCCCGCCCACCGTTCTGGGCCTGGCCCAACAACGCGCCGTGCTTATGTGTGGCCCAGACCCGGGGGCTCCTGTCGGTGTCCAAAAGTAGGGGCTCCCCTTTTGACCCCTTTACTTGTGCACGGGCAGTCAGAGCCACGTGCAACGGCCACACTTAGCAGGGCAGAAGAGGGAAGCCGGGGGAAACCAAAGCGCAAGGCAAACAAAGCAACGCCAAGACCAGAAGCATAAAAGAGCAACGGGGCGAGGTGGACTCCCTCGGAAAGACCCTTGTCGGAGCGGCCTCCGCGGCCCCGGCAAGGCGCTTGCCGGGGCAAATCGCCCGACGCCGGCAGAGCGAGCCACCCTTCAGCCCAAGGGTTCCAAATGTCACCAACAACTGCATTGGACCCAGGGCTCGGGAGGCACCTCTGTGATGGCATGCAGATCTTTGTCAAGATCATAGATACATGAGATCAGATGAGGACCAGAAGACGACGATCCTCGGCGGGATTCTAGCCGAGGAAACACACAAGACCCCTGGCAAGAGCCTTGCCGGGGACGACTGCAGCTCCACGGCAAGACCCTTGCTGGCCCCCCCGGCAAGACCCTTGCCGAGGGCATCAGCAGGGCCACAACCAGGCCCACACCAGCCAAGACTCCACCACCGTTCCCAAGCAGCGGCTAGCTCAACCAGCTGGGCAGGCACCTGCGTGGCGACGGGCGGCCTCTACACCGACTCAGCAAGCACCTGCGTGGTGGCATGCAGATCTTCGTGAAGGCTCCACCACCGCGCCACCTTAGCAGCCTGCCTGCGTACATGGCACCGCACGCTTCGTTGGCCCAGGTGCGTGTCGATGCGAGGCGGGGCAGCGACGGACGGGACGAGCCTCGTTCCCGTCCCCGATAAAGCTAATGGACACCTAAGTAGCACATTTAATGCGCTTTGTCCTGTAACACCGAGCGATAAGCTCGCGCACTATACGCCTTTCCACCTCCTGTGTGCCACTATGGCGACCCCTTTTGCCTATAAAAGGAGGCCTGAGGGGACTAGGAGAAGGATTCGGCTTTTTGGGACTATGCAGCCACTGTAGCTAGTTCGAGAGCTCAAGAACACTTAATACATCCACCAAAGCAGGACTAGGGTTTTACGCATCCTCGCGGCCCGAACATGGGTAAACGATCCGCATGCTAGCTCCTAAACCTGCTCTTCTCACGACCCCGCGCCCGCTGATCGTAGAAGGGATCCTAGTGATCCATAGGTGTCGCTCTCACCGACACCTAGATCCCTCCAGTGTGTATATAAACCGGAGGGTTTAGTCCATAGAGATCATTAGAATTCTCATAGGCTAGACAGCTAGGGTTTAGCCATTACGATCTCGAGGTAGATAAACTCTTGTAACCCCTATATTCATTGAATATAATCAAGCATGACCTAAGGTTTTACCTCCTTTAAGAGGGCCCGAACCTGGGTAAACATTGTGTCCCCATCGTCCCTTGTTACCATTGATCTGCAGACGCACAGTTCATGACCCCCTACCAGAGTTCTGCCAGTTTTGAGAGTTCCACTATGTCGTCGACAGAAGGATCGATGGCTCAACTTTTCATCAGCTACGATGCTGTTTCCGGGGAGACTTTTCTCCCTGGTCAACTATTCATGTTTGGTGGCTTCGCTTTGCGGGCCAATTCAACAGGTCACCTCGAGCAGATCGGCAGCTATGCCCTGGTCGTCCGATCATGTTTGGAAGCTTGGATTACACCGCGGATATCCAAGGAGACTTGTTCTTCAAAGGATTCTTGGCCTCGGCCGCCGCTCTTCATCCGTATGAAGGAAACCCATCGGATCCATTATCAAATTCCACTCAAGGATCGACTCTCGTGCCTGCCCTGGCCTTAGATCTAGAGCGGACCACTCTGTCTAAAGACGGGAGGATAATCCCCGCCGGACTTTCTCCCATTACGGAGCTTCTTGCCGGAGACCCAGAGGTGACTATGCTGTCAGCAGACCCGGTGTCAAACATGACTCTTCCTGTCATCGGGAAGCAAGACTCGCCTTTGGATGTCAACTCCGAACTCTTGAGGTCCGCATCCATCGGGCTTGGTCAAGTGGTTATCAGCGAACCTAGCTCCACAGAACCTCATACGCATGTCCGGATTTCGCTCTTAAACGAGACACTAGACCTAATGTGATCTCTCGTCACCACGGAAGTATCACCTCCGAACTACGCCCAACCTAAACTGGGGTTGAGAGCAGGGAATATTGCGTCCCACACACCACCCACTTAATAGCCACTATCGAGGATCTAACCGACATGCTAGACTACGCCTCCGAAGACATCGACGGTATGCACGAAGATGCCGGAGCCAAACTAGGTCAAAACCCGCCTATCACTGGGCACTGGACGGCCACTTCTACCTACGATGTATACATTGTGGACACACCTGAGAAAAAGTACGATGGTGGCAATCAAGATCCAGATCAGGATAAGCCCGCCGATGATCCACCAAAGCGCTGGCGCCAGCGGCGCCGCTCATGATCACGTCGGGAGAGGGCCAGCAACACTGGCACCGGAGATAATGATACTCCGGACAACGCCGAAGACCCCGACCACCACGTCAACCCTGCGTTCGAGCAGGATGATAGGGAAGAGGCACAAGTCAACCCCGATGAACTTGTCGATCATGAGGATTCAGACAATAGTAACTATCTAACGGCCTCCGAGGAGGATGTTAGCCTCGGTAACGAAGATTTCATCGTGCCAAATGAACCCCTTGAACAAGATTGCTTTAAGCGATAGCTCATCGCCACTGCAAGGAGCTTGAAAAAGAAACAGCAACAGCGTCAAGCCGAACAGGATACGCTCAATGACAGATGGACCAAGGTCCTGGCTACCAAACAATACGGACTCGAGCGCCCGACAAAGAGCTACCCAAAGCGCAAGCTACTACCACAATTCAACGACGAGGCCCTTGAGCCAATACCATCAAGATACAATCATGCTGATCAACCGGACCGACCACCACGTGGACGTGATAAAGCAGCTAATTATGCCGAACACTAGCCCGCGCCACCTCGCCATAGAGGCAAGGAGGAAGCGGCTCCGGGCTACACATACGACTTACGTCAGGACCTGGACAATAGAGCCGCTCGGACCATATCAATCTATGAATCAAGGGGACATGCTCCAACATAAGACGACAGCCACCAAGCCTGGCATGACAACCATAACCAAGTTCGGTCCAAGAACCGAACACGGATGTCATCTGAACTCCGTCCTGATGTTGCCCTATATAGAGGCGCCGCACACTCCATGTGCTTTACTGATGCGGTAATACAGCACCAGTTTCCAGAAGGGTTTAACCCGTAAACATTGAGGCATATAATGGAACGATAGATCCCGCGGTGTGGATTGAATATTTTCTTCTCCACATTCACATGGGTCGCGGTGATGATCTCCACGCCATTAAATACCTTCCTCTAAAGCTAAAAGGGCCAGCATGGCACTGGTTTAATAGCCTCCCAGAGAACTCCATTTGCAGTTGGGAGGATTTACAGGATGCCTTTTGGGACAAGTTTCAGGGCACTTATGTCCGGCCACCGGACGCTGATGACCCGAGTCACATAGTCCAGCAACCCGGAGAGTCAGCCCGCAAACTCTGGACCCGGTTCTTAATTAAAAAGAACCAAATTGTCGACTGTCTGGACGCTGAAGCCTTAGCGGCATTTAAAGATAGAGTCCGGGACGAATGGCTTGCCCGACACCTTGGTCAGGAAAAGCCGAAGACTATGGCAGGTCTCACTGCACTCGTGACCCGCTTCTGTGCAGGCGAAGATAGCTGGTTGGCTCGTAGAAGCAATAGTACCAGTGACCCTAGCACCTCTGAGGCCAAGGACGGCAATGGAAGGCCGCAAAGCAACAAAAATAAGCGTCGGAACAACAATGAAGAAACTGAGGATATGGTGGTCAACGCCGGATTCAGCGGCTCTAAACCCGGTAAACGGATGAAGCCGTTCAAAGGAAATAGAGACGGCCTGTCCAACTTGGATAAAATACTTGCTAGGCCCTGTCAAATCCATGGCACCCCTGACAAGCCTGCCAACCACACCAATAGAAACTGCTGGGTTTTTAAACAGGCCGGTAAATTAAATACCGAACACAAAGGGAAAGGTCCTCAAAGCGAGGGCGAGGATGAGCCCCGCCCTTCGAACACAAGGGGACAGAAGAAGTTTCCCCCCGAGGTGAAAACCATGAACATGATATATGTCACACATATCCCCAAGAGGGAGCGCAAGCGTGCAATAAGGGACGTCTACGCCGTAGAGCCTATCACCCCAAAATTAAATCCATGGTCGGCTTGTCCGATCACCTTCGATCGCAGGGACCACCCAACCAGCATCCGTCACGGATGTTCTGCGACCCTGGTACTTGATCCCATCATCGACGGATACCAACTCACTAGAGTCCTTATGGACGGCGGCAACAGTCTCAACTTGATTTACCAAGACATTATCCGTAAGATGGATATTGACCCGTCAAGAATTAAGCCCAGTAACACTACCTTTAAAGGAGTGATACCCGGCGTAGAGGCCCGCTGCACGGTCTCCTTAAGACTGGAAGTGGTGTTCGGCTCTCTAGATAACTTTTGAAGTGTAGACTCGATCTTCGAAATCGTCCCTTTCCGCAGTGGTTTATCATGCACTGCTTGGACAAACTGCTTTTCACCCGCTATAATGCAGTCCCACATTATGCTTATTTAAAGCTCAAAATGCTCGGACCATGTGGCGTCATCACAGTCAATGGGAATATGGAGCGCTCCCTCCGTACTGACGAGCACACCGCAGCCCTAGCAGCTGAGGTACAGAACAGCCTCATCAAGCCGAATTGCTCATTGTTCATCAAGACCCATGACACCGCCAAGCGAGTCCGATCCACATTACAGCAAGACAGCTCGGCGGCTCCGGAGCTTGAATAGCAGTTCAGCCTCTGTCGATGGCCCATAAGGTTGCGACATACGTACTGCGCATGCATAATTACACTCTTAAAATACCTTGGGCAGCGCCGGAGGCATACTATGAAATAGGTCTATAGTACGGCTTGACCCTATTCGGACCGTAACCTTCTCTCTCTTTTTCTTTTTTACTAGCGTTCTTGAAAATCGGCACTTCTCCAAATCCAGAAGACAGACGGAATTCTAGGGGCCGATTTACCCTCTTTTGCAATGAGTTTCGCTACAGCACCTGCTGCTCTAGCTAATTGCCCACCCCTTCCACGTGTGATGGTTCATTAAAAACCGACCTACTCTACGGTTGTACAGGGTTTCTTTTCTAGGATCCCCTCTCTTATAGAAGACCATCGCCTCTTCCTATCAAAGGATTTTTCACCAAGGAGAAACGGTGCAGACGTGCGGCAGGGCACCACTGGGATCTCCAAAACCACTGCTTTTAGGCCATGTGTAAAACTTTCCCTTGTGTACACTCTCGGCATGTAAAATAGCCTTGATATTCATGGCGTTATCTGTAATAGCACGTCTCAACGTATAAACCAGGATATAAAGGAAATAGTTGATCACCACTTTCGTTTGGTACTGATTTATTTTGTCATCTGTATTCCCTCCTTACTTCAGATTGCCACACGTGCTGTAGTCCGGCCTTAACACCGGAGGTTGTATTCGGCTCCGCACGTTTTCAAGTCCGAACACCTATAGGGTACTCTTCGGTGTCCCAAATATTGGACTATATGCATCGGCTCCGCAACATGTCTTTGGTCTATAGTTGGGTTGCCCGGCTCCTGTGCTTACCACCTTATGTTCCGCTCGTGCGGCTAAGGTAATAAAGGGAGATCTACTGCGATTGTATTTCTGGTTCGTCCGGTCAAATACCTCAGTAGAGAAAGCCGAAAACTAGTTGTCATGATATAGCAAGAGCTAGTCGGCGATTCGGTGACTTAGTCTTCTACTAGAATCGCTAGCGATTCACGTCGTGTTATACGAGGGGCTGGTCTTCCCCCAGCCACACGGAGAAGGCACCTTAGTTTGTATTGCCGCACACGCACAAGGGGCTAGTACTTAGCCCCACCGTCAAACTCCTATGGCTACATGAAAGTAATAAAGCCGCATAGTCTGATTACCTGGTTCGCCCCGCGGACGCCTCCTTTATGGACCAAGACATTGGATAAAGTGCGGTTACGCGTTACGCTGAACACCCCCGTAGTATCTGCGTGGGGGCTGAAGCCGACGACTAGCCACTTCCAAAATTAAACGGCCGCACAGGAGGAAAATTGCTTAAGTAAAAGGCGCAAATATATTACAAGCATGGGATCATAACATAGTTTTTACAACCCGCACCATCTAATCAAATATCACGTCCTTAGAACACTGGCCCTCTACTATTCAGGCCCCTGCTAGGACGTTTTCAAAGTACCTCTCCCGCTTGCGGTGGTCCTTGCTTTCGAGCGGGTCTGCGGTCGCCACGTCGATGGCCTTCATCTTTGCCCAGTGCATCTTGACGCGGGCGAAGGCCATCCAAGCTCCCTCTATGTAGGCCGAGCGCTTCATAGGATCAATCCAGGGCAGCGCGTCGACAAGCCGCTTCAGCAAACCGAAGTAGCTACTTGGAATGGGTTCGGCTGGCCAAAGCTGGACTATTAGATCCTTCATGGCCAAACCGGATACCCTATCCAGCTCCATCAGTTGCTTCAGCTGGTCATTCAGGGACATCAGGTGCTCCGGCACAAGATATTGCGACCAAAATAGCTTCTAGGTCGAGTTCCCCTCCTGGGCTCGGAAGAAATGAGCGGCATCGGTGGCACTCCTCGGAAGATTCGCAAACGCATCTAGAGAACTCCACACTCGAGTAAGTAAAGCATATCTTTGACCTCCAAAAATATTCTGCAAAAGAAAGGCCTTACCAGTCGCTATCTGCTTCGCTTGATGGATCTCTTCGGGAGCACTCCGGGACTTGACCCGCGCCTCTTTAGCCTACTGGAGGGCTTTGGCGAGTTCAGACGATCGGGCCGAAGTCTTCTCCTCCAAATCTTCGCTCCTACTCGACTTCGGCCACCCGAGCTTCGTGTCGGCGGCGGGCGTCCTGCTCGGTCTTCAGTTCTACAGCCGCTTTGTCAGTGGTTGCCTTGTTTGCCTTCGCCTCTTTCTGGGCTTGGGCAAGGGCGCCTTTGAGGGTTTCCACCTCGGCTGCACCAACTATGCTCATAATCAAAGCATTACACATGTTAATCTCTGAATATAACTATCACTTATCATATACAACTAAACTTTTAACACTATATGCATACCTTGCGTCTTATCGAACCACTTATTAATGCGGTCGATTTCTTCATGAGCCAACATAAGCTTCCGATTGAGTTCGGAAACTTCTGCGGCCTGGGCGATTGCCGCCAACAGGGAAGCCTGTCACACTAATAGAGAAGTATGTTAGCTTTCCCAAATTTTATGTGGATCCTCTATCCGTTTTATTTTACACTGGATAGAGCCTCAGGGGCTACGATCTGTATACAGATATATTCCTCTACATATGGAAAAGCGTTTAGAGCATTACGTTGCATACCTCGAAGCCTGTCAGTGGGACGTGGAAGGCTTCACTCAGTCCATTCTTAGCAAACTGAACCTTCTCTACTACCACACCCATCAGGGTACGGTGCTCCTCCATGATGGAAGCACGTTGCAGTGCTTCCATTAGAGTGTTCAGCGCCTCCGGATTAGTGGAGGTCGCCGATAGAGCTGATGCTCCTCCCCCCTCTTTCAAAGGGGGTTGCCCACCTGATCCCCGAGCCGCATTGGTCTCCAGAATGTTTCTGACGGGGGCCCGAATTGTTGAGGGGGTCCCCACCATCGATCGTCATAGGGGTCGCCTCCTCTATGTCTTGAGCGGCCGTGGTATTAACTGTTGGGGAACGCAGTAATTTCGAAATATCCCTACGCACACGCAAGATCATGATGATGCATAGCAACGAGAGGGGAGAGTGTAGTCCATGTACCCTTGTAGACCATAAGAGGAAGCACTATAAAAATGCGGTTGATGTAGTCATACGTCTTCATGATCCGACCGATCCTTGTACCGAAAGTACGGCACCTCCGTGATCTAAACACGTTCGGCTCGGTGATGTCCCACGAACTCCCGATCCGGCTGAGTGTTGAGGGAGAGCTTCGTCAGCACGATGGCGTGATGACAGTGATGATGAAGCTACCGGCGCAGGGTTTCACCTAAGCACTGCAACGATATGACCGAGGTGGATTATGGTGGAGGGGGGCACCGCACAGGACTAAGAGATCAATGATCAACTTGTCTGTTGTGCCTTTGGGGTGTCCCCTACCCACGTATATAAAGGAGGGAGGAGGAGGCCGGCCCTAGAGGGGGCGCGCCAAGTGTGGGGAGTCCTACTAGGACTCCCAAGTTCTAGTAGGATTCCCCTTTTCCTTTCCGGAGTAGGAGAGAAGAAGAGAAGAAAGAGGGAAAGAGAGAAGGAGTAGGAAAGGGCAAAGGGGGGCGCCGCCCCCTTTCCCCTAGTCCAGTTCAGACCCATGGGGGGGCCTCCTTCCCTTTGGCCTGCCTCCTCTATTCCCATATGGCCCAATAAGGCCCAATACTTCTCCCGGCGAATTCCCGTAACTCTCCGGTACTCCAAAAAATAACCGAATCACTCGGAACCTTTCCCATGTCCGAATATAGCCTTCCAATATATTGATCTTTACCTCTCGACCATTTAGAGACTCCTCGTCATGTCCCCGATCTCATCTGGGACTCTGAACAAACTTCGGTCATCAAATCACATAACTCCTAATACAAATCGTCATCGAACGTTAAGCGTGTGGACCCTACGGGTTCGAGAACTATGTACACATGACCGAGACACATCTCCGGTCAATAACCATTAGCGGAACCTGGATGCTCATATTGGCTCATACATATTCTACGAAGATCTTTATCGGTCAAACCGCATAACAGCATAAGTTGTTCCCTTTGTCATCGGTATGTTACTTGCCCGAGATTCGATCGTCGGTATCTCAATACCTAGTTCAATATCGGTACCGGCAAGTCTCTTTACTCGTTCCGTAGAGCATAATCCCACAACTAACTCATTAGGCACATTGCTTGAAAGGGTTGTAGTGATGTGCATTACTGAGAGGGCCCAGAGATACCTCTCCGACAATCGGAGTGACAAATCGTAATCTCGATCTATGCCAACTCAACAAGTACCATCGGAGACACCTGTAGAGCACCTTTATAATCACCTAGTTACGTTGTGACGTTTGGTAGCACACTAAGTGTTCCTCTGGTATTCAGGAGTTGCATAATCTCATAGTCATAGGAACATGTATAAGTCATGAAGAAAGCGATAGAAACATACTAAACGATCGAGTGCTAAGCTAACGGAATGGGTCAAGTCAATCACATCATTCTCTAATCATGTGATCACGTTAATCAAATGAAAACTCATGTCTATGGCTAGGAAACTTAACCATCTTAGATTCAACGAGCTAGTCAAGTAGAGGCATACTAGTGACACTCTGTTTGTCTATGTATTCACACATGTAGTAAGTTTCCAGTTAATACAATTCTAGCATGAATAATAAACATTTATCATGAAATAAGGAAATAAATAATAACTTTATTATTGCCTCTAGGGCATATTTCCTTCAGTGTCCTACTTGCGCTAGAGTCAATAATCTAGTTCACATTGCCATGTGATTTAACACCAATAGTTCACATCACCATGTGATTAACACCCATAGTTCACATCGCCATGTGACCAACACTCAAAAGGGTTTACTAGAGTCAGTAATCTAGTTCACATCACCATGTGATTGACACCCAAAGAGTACTAAGGTGTGATCATGTTTTGCTTGTGAGAGAAGTTTAGTCAACGGGTCTGCCAAATTCAGATCCGTATGTATTTTGCAAATTTCTATGTCTACAATGCTCTACACGGAGCTACTTTAGCTAATTGCTCCCACTATCAATATCCATCCGGATAGTGACTTAGAGTCATCCAGATCAGTGTCAAAGCTTGCATCGATATAACTCTTTACGACGAACTCTTTATCACCTCCATAACCGAGAAATATTTCCTTAGTCCTCTAAGGATAATTTCGACCGCTGTCCAGTGATCTACTTCTAGATCAAAATTGTACTCCCTTGCGGAACTCAGGGCAGGGTATACAATAGGTCTGGTTTATAGCATGGCATACTTTATAGAACCTATGGCTGAGTCATAGGGAATGACTTTCATTCTCTCTCTATTTTCTGCCGTGGTCGGGCTTTGAGTCTTACTCAACTTCACACCTTGCAACACAGGCAAGAACTCTTTCTTTGACTGTTCCATTTTGAACTACTTCAAAAACTTGTCAAGTTATGTACTCATTGAAAAAAAATCTTATCAAGCGTCTTGCTCTAACTCTATAGATCTTGATGCTCAATATGTAAGCAGCTTCACCGAGGTTTTTCTTTGAAAAAACTCCTTTCAAACATTCCTTTATGCTTTCCAGAAATTTCTACATCATTTCCGATCAACAATATGTCATTCACATATACCTATCAGAAAGGCTGTAGTGCTCCCACTAACTTTATTGTAAATACATGCTTCACCGAAAGTCTGTATAAAACTATATGCTTTGATCAACTCAACAAAGCGTATATTCCAACTCCAAGATGCTTGCACCAGTCCGAAGATGGATCGCTGGAGCTTTGCACACTTTGTTAGTGTAACGCCCCGAGACCGACGCTCCAGAAGACTTCCATATATATCGTGTTCGCCATGCGTTTTATTTTGTTTACTGCATTCATCATGTCATCATCTGCATTGCATCGGCACTCGTTGCCGTCATTGTTTTTCTTTTAAACTTGCATCCGCTCGTAGTTGTCGCATTTCCCCCTTTCTTTCGTTGACCGTTCCGAGTCCCATCGGTTTTTCGCTTCCCTCTTGTCCGTGACCGCCTTACCCCCCCTTTTGCGTGCGTGTCCAAAACTTCCCCGAACTCAACCCGGAGAGTTCTCAGCGTTGGGTCCGGATCATCTCCAGGTATCCCTAAGATATCTTCGTTTTATTTATTGGACTCCCTAACCTATTTATTTTGGACCGTCTGATTACAAACGGAGGGACGAGATAACCCTACCCACACCCACCTACTATAAATAGCAGTGCAATCATCAGACAAATCCCTAATTTCTAGGGATCCTCCTCCCCGCCGCCAGTCTCTGGTTCCCTCGGGATCCATCCCGAGCCAACCCGCAGCCGCCACTCCTCTCCTGGATCTCCCCTGTCCTCCAGATCATGCCTCAACCAACCTTCGCACAGCCAACCAGAGCTCGGTCACGATTGGATCGAGGCCCTTCCTCCTCCCTCGTCTCAGCATGAGCCCGAGCCTTCGCCTTGTGCCACGTCACCGCCGGCAAGCTTCGCCGGAGATGAGCACCGACGCCCCTTCTTCTCCTTCCCATGCTCCTCCCGTTTTCCTCTCTAAACCCTTTGCTTTCTGCCCATCTGCTGCAGGAGTAGCTACGCCCTGACCAGGAGCACGCCAGGCGCAATGGCCGCCGAAGGAACTCCGCCGCCTCGCTGAATCCACGCCTCCACCTATCCCCTGCGTCAAGGTCACCACCCCTGCCGGACCTGTAGGACGCCAAGTCCAACGCCATGGGCGCCTCCTCTGCCCGACCCCGCCTCTGTCTCGACTTCGCCGTGCTCCTCCTCTGACCCGAGCCTCTGCCGCGACCAGCACCCGACCAGCAGGTCGCCGCACCTCTTCTCCGTCCCCTCCTTCCTATCTCTCTCTCTCACCGGACTCCCTCTGTCTCCTCTGTAACAGAGTCGTCGCCTCAGAGGCTCCTCGTCCGCCGCCACCTTCAACCAACGCCGCCGCGCCCAAGCTCCTCCGTCCGCGCTGCCGTTTGCCCGGATCCGGCGCCAGCTGACCGGATCCACCCGTCTTCGTGTTCCCGGCGCTGCCGGAGCCCCAAGTTCCCGCGTCGCCGTCCTGCATCAAGCCCCTGCGCCTGCGCGGCCCGCCAAGTCCCCTGCTTCCCCCGCTGCCGCCTGCTTCGTTTTGGTCAAGCAAAGCGCTCGCCCGCGCCGTTGACGAGTCGCCCTATTGCGTGGGCTGCCTTATCCACAGCGCCTCCCTGACCTAGCTCCAGATTCAGCCTCAAGGCCCGATGTGAGCAGCTCCTCTCTGTTGGCCCAGCAAGTTTCGGCCCGTGTCATGTTATTTTTCCCTTCTGTGAATTTAGCATTTATCCAGGCTTTACCAGTTTTGCAGAAAAACCCTCCATGTGCATGCATTAATAATTCACAAACCGTGCACCGGATTAAAATGTCTTAAATATGTAAGATGCTCAGAAATTTGTGTAGTTTAATAATATGCTACTTTCATCCATGTTTAAAATGTTTAAATTGCTGTTTGCTTTAATTTGCTTAAATGCCATGCTAAAATGCTTTATTTCATAACTAAATAACCATAGCTCCGAATTTAATAAACTTTATATGTAAATGGGGTGGAAAATGCCTAGTTTAACATGGTGTCATTACTTTGCATGTTTAACAACTCTAAAATATGGTTTAGGGCAGAACAGTACCATAACCAAAATATGCACATGGGGATTTTCCGGATTTGTTGTTTGTTGTTTCCGGCCTCATTTAAACTTGCCTAAATAGATAGTTTTATTATGCTTCACCTCTTGCCATGCTTAACCACAATTAATATTGTTGGGTACATAAACGGGAGAGAACTAAATAATTGATTTGGTGTTTCGTCAATATCAACTCGTTGCATATTGAGCTCCACTTAATTTGTAGTATTGTTTGTTGCACTTTGCCATGCCATGCCTATTTAAACCGGACATGCACCATACTTGATTGTGCATCATGCCATGTTGATGTGATAGTTGTTTACTATGTTGTTTGCTTCTTTCCGGTTTGCTTCTCTCGTTAGCTTCGGTTTCGTTCCGGAGTTGTGAGGATTCGTTCGACTACGTTCGTTTGTCTTCTTCATGGACTCGTTCTTCTTCCTTGCGGGATCTCAGGCAAGATGACCATACCCTCGAAATCACTTCTATCTTTGCTTGCTAGTTGTTCGCTCTATTGCTATGCCGCGCTACCTACCACTTGCTATATCATGCCTCCCATATTGCCATGTCAAGCCTCTAACCAACCTTTCCTAGCAAACCGTTGTTTGGCTATGTTACCGCTTTTGCTTAGCCCCTCTTATAGCGTTGCTAGTTGCAGGTGAAGATGAAGTTTGTTCCATGTTGGATCATGGATATGCTGGGATATCACAATATTTCTTATTTAATTAATGCATCTATATACTTGGTAAAGGGTGGAAGGCTCGGCCTTATGCCTGGTGTTTTGTTCCACTCTTGCCGCCTTAGTTTCCGTCATACCGGTGTTATGTTCCTTGATTTTGCGTTCCTTGGGAACCCCTTGACAGCTCGCCTTGAATAAAACTCCTCCAGCAAGGCCCAACCTTGGTTTTACATTTGCCTAACAACCTATTACCTTTCCCTAGGGAGTAATTAACCCGAGGGTCATCTTTATTTTAACCCCCCGGGCCAATGCTTCTCTAAGTGTTGGTTCGGACTGGGCGATGTCTGGCGCCCCCTGGGCAACCAGGGTCTATGCCAACCCGACGTCTTGCCCATCTGGTGTGCCCTGAGAACGAGATATGTGCAGCTCCTATCGGGATTTGTTGGCACATTCGGGCGGCTTTGCTGGTCTTGTTTGACCATTGTCAAAATGTCTTGTAACCGGGATTCCGAGTCTGATCGGGTCTTCCTGGGAGAAGGAATATCCTTCGTTGACCGTGAGAGCTTGTGATGGGCTAAGTTGGGACACCCCTGCAGGGTATAAACTTTCGAGAGCCATGCCCGCGGTTATGTGGCAGATTGGAATTTGTTAATGTCCGGTTGTAGAGAACTTGACACTTGACTTAATTAAAATACATCTACCGCGTGTGTAGCCATGATGGTCTCTTTTCGGCGGAGTCCGGGAAGTGAACACGGTTTGGGTTATGTATGAACGTAAGTAGTTTCAGGATCACTTCTTGATCACTTCTAGCTTCTCGACCGTTGCGTTGCTTCTCTTCTCGCTCTTATTTGCGTATATCAGTCACCATATATGCTTAGTGCTTGCTGCAGCTCCACCTCACTACCTTCTCCTACCCATAAGCTTAAATAGACTTGATCTCGCGGGTGTGAGATTGTTGAGTCCTCGTGACTCACGGTTACTTCCAAATAGTTGCAGGTGCCGATGATACCAGTGCATGTGACACAAGCGGGCTCAAGTGGGAGCTCGAGGAGGACCTTTGATCGTTTCTATGTTTCGTTTCCTGTTGATCAGTAGTGGAGCCCAGTTGGGACGATCAGGGATCTAGCATTTGGGGTTGTCTTTTTTTATTTTGGTTCCGTAGTCGGACCTTGATTGTACTCTGGATAATGTATGTTTAACTTGTTATTTGTGTGAAGTGGCGATTGTAAACCAACTCTTTATCCCTTTCTTATTCAGTAGATGGGATTATGTGAAGATTACCCCTCTTGCGACAAAACCTACAATGCGGTTATGCCTGTAAGTCGTGCCTCGACACGTGGGAGATATAGCCGCATCATGGGTGTTACAAGTTGGTAATCAGAGCCATCCCGGACTTAGGAGCCCCCTGCTTGATTGAATCGCTGGCGTTGCTGAGTCTAGAACAAAAATGTTTTGAGTCTTAGGATTATATATATTGGAGAGTAGGATTCTTTTTACTCCTCAGTCCCTTCGTCGCTCTGGTGAGACCCCCTGACGTAGAAGTTTTGACTTTCCTCTCCTCAAATTTCATGAATTTTTTTTTGCGATCACGCGGGTATCTTGGAATCGTTCCGATATTCTTGTGACGAGAATATTGTTCTTGGTGCCTCCTGACATTTAGGGGTTGTGGCAGTGTCCCGGGGAGTTGAGCTCCGAGGTGTTGTCGTCACAATTTTATCGTTGCAGTTCTGGAATACCTGAGTTTCGCCGACATCAAAAATCTCTTTTATGTAGTTGTTGGTGAGATCACCTCGACGCCACCCAGTACTGGGGCGGGAGTTCGGGAGTATTGCCATAACTCGTATAACGGATGCTTTTCGAAGGTTGAGGTACACGATTTCCGAAGGTTTCTTGGTTATGTGTTGACGGATGGATACAGCTGGATCTAGGAATTGTTAGTTTGGGTGAGATATATTGCGTCCCCTGTATCCCCAACACCTGATTGCATAACCAGAAAGTTTTGGGAGTTTATAAGTGCGAATTCAAGTAGCTCCTAGATTATCTTTCCAACAGACACATGATACGATGTCGGATCTATCATATGTTTGTTTCCGGCTTATTTTGCAAGCCAATCCTTTGTTTTGTTTTGAGTTGTGGTATTCGAGTTGCTTCGAAGTCAAATGTGGATTCCATACCTTTTCTAAACGGTGTTCTCATATTTCTATGGGAGTGCTAATCCTTCTTGATCATTGAGATTGTCATATCAATTCTTTTCCAACCGGCGTGCTTCTCTTCAAGTGGATCCGATCATTTTTCCACATCCGCAAGGTCAATTCTATGTTTTCTCAACGGCGTTTGTTTCATCCGTCACAAGTTGCCTTTGTATTCCCGCCCTCCCACCCTCTTTCTTCAAGGACTCAGATTTCTTAATCATGTATCCATCTTATGGATGTGAAGTTTCTCCATTCTTTTCCATCAATGTTCTAATCCGGTGATTCTCAGAAAGATGCTCAGGAAGCTTCATGTTTATTATTCTTCGTTCTTTTCTTCTCCGGTGGACTCAAGTCAAGCTTTCAGTGTTGATCGTATTCTTTTCCTCGTTTCAAATGCTTTCTCATGTCGGTGCATCTCTTAATCATCCACCTCTTGCTATTCATGTTATCTGGAGTGCTGAAGATATCTTAGAAGATTCACATTTCCATTCCCAATCCGTTCAAGCTATCTCGAGGTTGTTATCTCTTTTGAGCCATTTAATTCAACCGGCGCAATCTTTCTTTTTATCATTCAACGGTGTATCTTTTGAGTGGGCCCTAACCCACAGGTCTTTTCCCAGGATCTTACCTGAATCTTCTAATTTTTCCGGAGCTATTCCCAAATTCTTTTTCAAGGTGTGATGTAAGAATGAATTTTCATCAGTCATATTTCTTCTCCAAAATCGCGTTCAAATTCTTTTCATCGTTGGTTCGACATTTCTAATTTTCATCCCGGAGTATCTCAACAATTCATGGTGGTTTCTCGTCGCCATTCTCGGATTTTGAAGACCTAAGAAGAGTTTCCCTTAAATCTTGTCCATTCTCTTGAAGATTCATGGTTCTAGCTTGATGCCATCCTCTCATAATTGTTTTCGATTGCGAGAATTCTTTTCACCCATCCGGAGCAATTCAGGAGTCTTTTCATTTTGATTCTCCGGAGCCCATCATCTCAGTATTATTCATTCTCAGCTTTCAGATCTCATTCCCCAAATCTTACCGGTGCATCGTTCAAATATCCTCTAATCAGTTCATGATCTCTTCGTTCTCATGTATCTAAATTCTCTAAAGTATCTTCGTTCTTTTTATAATTCTTCCCGGTGATTCTTTATCTTTTCTTTGTTCATTTTCAATTCTTACGGTGGTTCGTTCAAGATTTCTCTTCCGTTGTTATCATATCAATTCATTCGTTCTTTCCAAATCTTACTGGCGGATCGTTGAAGACTTTTCTCAAGTTTACACTATATCTCTCTTAATCCTTTCTACGAGAATAAGTAGTATGCCAAATCCGTTGCTTGTCATCAATTTAAATTGATGAAGGATACGCATAACGCAATTCTTATTATTGTTTCATCCAAGTGACTAATTCCTTCTTCCGGAGTTCGTGCATGATATCAATTTCTCAGTTCTTTGTTGTTCATCTTTCTTTCCGGAGTTCCAAGTTTTCTGTATTATCTCATCGCAAAGCTCCATCTAAATCATCGCAAGGCTTCACCTTGTGTTTTCAACTTCTATTTCTTTTATCATCCTTTTATTACCGAAGTTCTTCGTGGAGGCTCTACATGGTGGTTCGTCGAGGATTCTTTTCATTCTTCAATTGTTCTTCAAGATTTCTCTCGGAGTTATGATCCGCCAAGCTATACTCAAAATTAACATGGTGCTCAACACATGTTTTGTTTTGAGGAGTTCAAGTATTCTTCATCTTGCATTCCAAAGTGCAATTCTTTCTACAATATCTTTTGAGGTGGTGCTATGCCATTCTTGACAATTTACCTTTGTGTGTCATGGTTCACACATAGTCAAGAATGAGATATTGTAAACCCATCATTTTTATCTCTTCGTCCAGGAGATCTGTTCTACCCGTCAATCTCTTCTTTGGAGTTATCTTGTGTCATATTTCACCTAAAGCCTTCCCTAAGGAATGTTGCTATTGTGGTGCTTATCAATGATACAGGTTATCTCTCTATCATCTTGGTGGAAGAAGTTTTTTTTCTTCTCGTTGGTGTTATCAATCATTTTTTTCCATAGTGGCAGAATTTAGCCTCAATTTTGAGAAAGTGCTTCCATAAGCCCACTACAAGCTTATCCTTTCGTTGTTGATAATCCAACAACTCCATTCTAGCATTTCCTGTAAGCATGCTCTTTCTTGATCTTGTTTTCCTTCATTCATTCCATTCCATTCTTTCATTTCTTCCGGAGGCATTGCGATGTTGCTCTCCTCGAACCATCATCTTGTTTTGTCAAGATCATGTTCTTTTCTTTTCCTTGCTTATCCATTTAACCCGAGTGTTGTGTTCTCATTCAAGTTCTCTCATCTTATCAAATTTTCCTTCTCTTTTCTACCGGAGTGCTGCCCAAATTCTCTTGTATACCTTGCTTCTCCTTTCAACTTGAGTGGCTTTAAATCTTTCTTCCCCCTTGTGCCATCCTTTCAATAGTTCCGGAGGCAGTGTGTTGTTTAGTTCACCAAGTATCAGCCCATCTTCTCAAGTTCATGTTATTCCTTCCATTTTCAGTCGGAATACTGTCTGAATTATTTCATTCTTATTCATTATCAATCTTGTTTTAACTGGAGTGGTTTCAATGTCTATCTTCTCACTTTAGATCTTGGTTCTCATCGTATTCCTTCTTCCTCTTGCCCAACAGATTGTTCGTAATCTCGTTCAACCCCATTATATTATTTCTTTCAACTTGTTCGAGCTCTCAAGGCTCGTGGTTTCACTCATTTCTCAAAGAAGCAACTTTGTTTTACCTATTCCTCTTCCTCTTTTGTTTTCTCTCCGGTGCCATCCTTAGATCTCGGGACGAGATCTCTTGTAAGTGGAGGAGTGTTGTAACGCCCCGAGACCGACGCTCCAGAAGACTTCCATATATATCGTGTTCGCCGTGTGTTTTATTTTGTTAACTACATTCATCATGTCATCATCCGCATTGCATCGGCACTCGTTGCCGTCATTGTTTTTTTAAACTTGCATCCACGTAGTTGCCGCGTTTCCCCCTTTCTTTCATTGACCGTTCTGAGTCCCATCGGGTTTTCGCTTCCCTCTTGTCCATGACCGCCTTACCCCCCTTTTGCGTGCGTGTCCAAAACTTCCCCGAATTCAACCCGGACAGTTGTCGCCGTTGGGTCCGGATCATCTCCAAGTATCCCTAAGATATCTTTGTTCTATTTATTGGACTCCCTAACCTATTTATTTTGGACCGTCCGATTACAAACGGAGGGACGAGATAACCCTACCCACACCCACCTACTATAAATAGCAGTGCAATCATCAGACAAATCCCTAATTTCTAGGGATCCTCCTCCCCGCCGCCAGTCTCTGGTTCACTCAGGATCCATCCCGAGCCAACCCGCAGCCGCTCCTGGATCTCCCCTGTCCTCCAGATCATGCCTCAACCAACCTTTGCACAGCCAGCCAGAGCTCGGTCCCGAGCCTTCCTCCTCCCTCGTCTCAGCATGAGCCCGAGCCTTCGCCTCGTGCCACGTCACTACCGGCAAGCTTCGCCGGAGATGAGCACCGACGCCCCTTCTTCTCCTTCCCATGCTCCTCCCGTTTTCCTCTCTGAACCCTTTACTTTCTGCCCATCTGCTGCAGGAGCAGCTACGCCCTGGCCAGGAGCACGCCAGGCGCCATGGCCGCCGAAGGAACTCTGCCGCCTCACCGAATCCACGCCTCCACCTATCCCCTGCGTCAAGGTCGCCACCCCTGCCGGACCTACAGGACACCAAGTCCAACGCCATGGGCGCCTCCTCTGCCCGACCCCGCCTCTGTCTCGACTTCGCCGTGCTCCTCCTCTGCCCCGAGCCTCTGCCGCGACCAGCACCCGACCAGCAGGTCGCCGCACCTCTTCTCCGTCCCCTCCTTCCTATCTCTCTCTCTCACCGGACTCCCTCTGTCTCCTCTATAACAGAGCCGTCGCCTGAGAGGCTCCTCGTTCGCCGCCACCTTCAACCAACGCCGCCGCGCCCAAGCTCCTCCGTCCGCGCTGCCGTTTGCCCGGATCCGGCGCCAGCTGACCGGATCCACCCGTCTTCCTGTTCCCGGTGCTGCCGGAGCCCCAAGTTCCCACGTCGCCGTCCTGCATCAAGCCCCTGCGCCTGCGCCACCTGCCAAGTCCCCTGCTTCACCCGCTGCCACCTAATTCGTTTTGGTCAAGCAGAGCGCTCGCCCGCGCCGTTGACGAGTTGCCCTGCTGCGTGGGCTTCCTTATCCAGAGCGCCTCCCTGGCCCAACTCCAGATTCAGCCTCAAGGCCCGATGTGAGCAGCTCCTCTATGTTGGCCCAGCAAGTTTCGGCCCGTTTCATGTTATTTTTCCCTTCTGCGAATTTAGCATTTATCCAGGCTTTACCAGTTTTGCAGAAAAACCCTCCATGTTCATGCATTAATTATTCACAAACCGTGCATCGGATTAAAATGTCTTAAATATGTAAGATGCTTAGAAATTTGTGTAGTTTCATAATATGCCACTTTCATCCATGTTTAAAATGTTTAAATATCTGTTTGCTTTAATTTGCTTGAATGCCATGCTAAAATGCTTTATTTCATAACTAAATAACCATAGCTCCGAAATTAATAAACTTTAGATGTAAATGGGGTGGAAAAATGCCTAGTTTAACATTGTGCCATTACTTTGCATGTTTAACAACTCTAAAATATGGTTTAGGGCAGAAAAGTACCATAACCAAAATATGCACATGGGGATTTTCCGGATTTGTTGTTTGTTGTTTCCGGCCTCATTTAAACTTGCCTAAATAGATAGTTTTATTATGCTTCACCTCTTGCCATGCTTAACCACAGTTAATATTGTTGGGTACATAAACGGGAGAGAACTAAATAATTGATGTGGTGTTTCATTAATATGCAACTCGTTGCATATTGAGCTCCACTTAATTTGTAGTATTGTTTCTTGCACTTTGCCATGCCATGCCTATTTAAACCGGACATGCACGATACTTGATTGTGCATCATGCCATGTTGATGTGATGGTTGTTTACTATGTTGTTTGCTTCTTTCCAGTTTGCTTCTCTCGTTAGCTTCGGTTTTGTTCCAGAGTTGTGAGGATTCGTTCGACAACGTCCGTTTGTCTTCTTCATGGACTCGATCTTCTTCCTTGCGGGATCTCAGGCAAGATGACCATACCCTCGAAATCACTTCTATCTTTAATTGCTAGTTGTTCACTCTATTGCTATGCCGCGCTACCTACCACTTGCTATATCATGCCTCCCATTGCCATGTCAAGCCTCTAACCCACCTTTCCTAGCAAACCGTTGTTTGGCTATGTTACCGCTTTTGCTCAGCCCCTCTTATAGCGTTGCTAGTTGCAGGTGAAGATGAAGTTTGTTCCATGTTGGATCATGAAAATGCTGGGATATCAAAATACTTCTTATTTAATTAATGCATCTATATACTTGGTAAAGGGTGGAAGGCTCGGCCTTATGCCTGGTGTTTTGTTCCACTCTTGCCGCCTTAGTTTCCGTCATACCAATGTTATGTTCCTTGATTTTGCGTTCCTTACGCGGTTGGGTGTTATGGGAACCCCTTGATAGTTCGCCTTGAATAAAACTCCTCCAGCAAGGCCCAACCTTGGTTTTACATTTGCCTAACAACCTATTACTTTTCCCGTGGGAGTAATTAACCCATGGGTCATCTTTATTTTAACCCCCCGGGGCCAATGCTTCTCTAAGTGTTGGTTCGAACTGGGCGATGTCCGGCGCCCCCTGGGCAACCAGGGTCTATGCCAACCCGACGTCTTGCCCATCCGGTGTGCCCTGAGAACGAGATATGTGCAGCTCCTATCGGGATTTGTTGGCACATTCGGGCGGCTTTGCTGGTCTTGTTTTACCATTGTCGAGATGTCTTGTAACCGGGATTCCGTGTCTGATCGGGTCTTCCTGGGAGAAGGAATATACTTCGTTGACCGTGAGAGCTTGTGACGGGCTAAGTTGGGACACCCCTACAGGGTATAAACTTTCGAGAGACGTGCCCGCGGTTATGTGGCAGATGGGAATTTGTTAATGTCCGGTTGTAGAGAACTTGACACTTGACTTAATTAAAATACATCTACCGCGTGTGTAGCCATGATGGTCTCTTTTCGGCGGAGTCCGGGAAGTGAACACGGTTTGGGTTATGTGTGAAAGTAAGTAGTTTCAGGATCACTTCTAGCTTCTCGACCGTTGCGTTGCTTCTCTTCTTGCTCTTATTTGCGTATGTCAGTGACCATATATGCTTAGTGCTTGTTGCAGCTCCACCTCACTACCTTCTCCTACCCATAAGCTTAAATAGTCTTGATCTCGCGGGTGTGAGATTGCTGAGTCCTCGTGACTCACGGTTACATCCAAACAGTTGCAGGTGCCGATGAAACCAGTGCATGTGACACAACCGGGCTCAAGTGGGAGCTCGAGGAGGACCTTTGATCGTTTCTATGTTTCGTTTCCTTTTGATCAGTAGTGGAGCCCAGTTCGGACGATCGGGGATCTAGCATTTGGGGTTGTCTTCTTTTATTTTGGTTCCGTAGTCGGACCTTGATTGTACTCTGGATAATGTATGTTTAACTTGCTATTTGTGTGAAGTGGCGATTGTAAGCCAACTCTTTATCCCTTTCTTATTCAGTACATGGGATTGTGTGAAGATTACCCCTCTTGCGACAAAACCTACAATGCGGTTATGCCTCTAAGTCGTGCCTCGATACGTGGGAGATATAGCCGCAACGTGGGTGTTACAGTTAGCTCCTTTAGGATCGATAAAACCTTCAGGTTGCATCATATACAACTCTTCTTCTAGAAATCTATTCAGGAATGCAGTCTTTACATCCATTTGCCAAATTTCATAATCATAAAATGCAGCAAGTGCTAACATGATTCGGACGGACTTAAGCATCGCTATGGGTGAGAAGGTCTCATCGTAGTCAACTCCTTGAAATTGTCGAAAACCGTTCGCAACAAGACGAGCTTTGTAGACAGTAACATTATCGTCGGCATCAGTCTTCTTCTTGAAGATCCATTTATTCTTGATGGCTTGCCAATCATTGGGCAAGTCAACCAAAGTCCACACTTTGTTTTCATACATGGATCCCATCTCAGATTTCATGGCCTCAAACCATTTCGCGGAATCTGGGCTCATCATCGCTTCCTCATAGTTCATAGGTTCGTCATGGTCAAGTAACATGACCTCCAGAACAGGATTACCGTACCACTATGGCGCGGATCTTACTCTGGTTGACCTACGAGGTTCGGTAGTAACTTGATCTGAAGTTACATGATCATCATCATTAGCTTCCTCACTAATCGGTGTAGGAGTCACAGGAACAGATTTCTGTGATGAACTACTTTCCAATAAGGGAGCAGGTACAGTTACCTCATCAAGTTCTACTTTCCTCCCGCTCACTTCTTTCGAGGGAAACTCCTTCTCTAGAAAGGATACATTCTTAGCAATGAATATCTCCCCTTCGGATCTGTGATAGAAGGTGTACCCAATAGTTACTTTTGGGTATCCTATGAAGACACACTTCTCCGACTTGGGTTTAATCTTATCAAGATGAAACTTTTTCAAATAAGCATCGCAACCCCAAACTTTAAGAAACGACAGCTTAGATTTCTAGCCAAACCATAGTTCATACGGTGTCGTCTCAACGGATTAGAAGGTGCCCTATTTAACGTGAATGCAGCTGTCTCTAATGCATAACCCCAAAACGATAGTGGTAAATCGGTAAGAGATATCATAGATCGCACCATATCTAATAAAGTACGGTTATGACGTTCGGACACACCATTGCGATGTGGTGTTCTAGGCGGCGTGAGTTACGAAACTATTCCACATTGTTTCAAATGAAGACCAAACTCGTAACTCAAATATTTATCTCCGCGATCAGATCGTAGAAACTTTATTTTCATGTTACGATGATTTTCCACATCACTCTGAAATTCTTTGAACTTTTCAAATGTTTCAGACTTATGTTTCATGAACTAGATATACCCATACCTTCTTAAATCATCTGTGAAGGTTAGAAAATAACGATACCCGCCACGAGCCTCCACACTCATTGGACCGTATACATTAGTATGTATTATTTCCAATAAGTCAGTTGCTCGCTCCATTGTTTCGGAGAACAGAGTCTTAGTCATCTTGCCCATGAGGCATGGTTCACAAGCATCAAGTGATTCATAATCAAGTGATTCCAAAAGCTCATCGGCATGGAGTTTCTTCATGCGCTTTACACCAATATGACCTAAACGGCAGTGCCACAAATAAGTTGCACTATCATAATTTACTTTGCATCTTTTGGCATCAATATTATGAATATGTGTATCACTACGATCGAGATTCAATATACGACTCACCTTGGGTGTATGACCACAAAAGGTTATATTCATGTAAACAGAATACCAATTATTCTTTGACTTAAATGAATAACCGTATTGCAATAAACATGATCCAATCATATTATGCTCAACGCAAACACCAAATAACATTTATTTTAGGTTCAACACTAATCCTGAAGGTAAAGGGACTGTGCGATGGTGATCTTATCAACCTTGGAATCACTTCCAACATACTATCGGCGTTCTGGGAACGGGGGTCCCCAGACTTGCCTGCCTGCGGCCCACAGCATGGCTCAGCCAGCAGGCCGTATGGCCCATCTTCATCAACAAGGCATCCAAGACCCTCGCGAGGGTCCAAGCCTCGCGAGGCAGATGACACAAGACCTCCTCTCGAGTGGCCTAGCCAGGCAGGCTCACGAGGAGCGGAGATATCAAGGCGGGGCAAACCTCACGAGGCTCTCGTGACGTGAGCCATGACGAACGACACCAGGCGGGCGCCAGCGCGCGTAGCGTCCTTATTTCCTCTTTGGTGCTAAGGAGGCCAGTGCAGGCGAAGAGTACCGAGGCATCAGGCAAAGGTTCCTATATTGGTGCAATGAGACCAAGACCAGGAGGACGGCAAGACGGAGGTCATCGTGGAGCCCAAGACAGTGTCACCACCAGAGCTTTTCGCAGGCGAAGACCGCTTTTGTCAGGATAGCTTGTACTAGCTGTCCCCCTTCAAATTTGCATGCCGTTGTTGGCTCCCGTCCCGCTCGATATTTGGGAAGAGGACCAGGGCCTATATAAGTAGAGCTAGCGACCATAGTAGGGGCATCTGATCTGAGCTCGATCCAACCCGATCGAGAGCCTACTCACAAGAACACCTCAACCTCAGGAGGCTGTTCTTCCCTTGTACTATTCATCATCAGCCCAAGAAGCAATCCACCACCACCACACTGGAGTAGGGTATTACACCTCAACGGTGGCCCGAACCAGTATAAACCTCGTGTCCCTCTGTGTTGCGAGTTCGCCGAGTTTGTCCGCGAGATCTTAGTGAGCTAGAGCGTAGATCGGTAGGTGGGAAAGACTTTGCGCGCACCCCAGTGTTCGAACCTTAAGGGTTTGCCGGAACCCCACATCCGACATTTGGCGCGCCAGGTAGGGGTGCGCCGAAGCTCCTCCTCCACTGGCCAGCTCGTCGACGCTCCCCGGCCACGATGTCCGGCTACTCAAGGGCCGGCTCCGACCGCTGGGCAGCCTGGCCAGCCCGGGCAGCGCCGCCTGCCCATGAAGGTCTCGACCCCGCACTCCAGGCGGCACGGGCGCCGCCAAACTCCGCCGGGTGCGGGCAGCGCGGCCAGGCGTCGTCCACCCTCACCCCACGACAGGTACGGGCCGCCGCAAGAGCAGCAAGCCATGCCGCAGCAACGGCGCCGCACTCACGGAGGGAGCAAGCAAACATGCGGGCAGCGCTCACCGTGGCAAGGGAGCTGCTGCGGTGCAGGCTGATGGAAAGCGGCCGGGACACACTGCTGAAGCGTATTGCCGAGCTGCTGGATGCAGCGGCGTCGGGAGCACCACCCTTCTGCTATCGACTTCCTCCCCAGGCCACTGCAAGCCCGCGTGGCGAACCTCACCACATCCGCGCGCCATCAACTATACCCGGGGGCTTCATCAACATCAGCACGGCCAGCGGCGCAGGGGGCTCCGACTCCCCCATGCCGCCCGCGACGGGCACGGGCACAAGCGTCGCCCTCCACGGCCCCAGCCGGATGCCGTGCTGGCATCCCCGGGATGCCACCATGGGCCGAGCAACATGGAGCGTGGCGCACCACGGCGAGGTGTTCCGGGTGACGGACCCGGAAGCCTACGTGCCCCGCATGATGGACCAAGGGCACGCACCAGAGGACGACCCTGGCTCGTTCATTGGAGAAGATTGGGGAGAGGGGGCGCTAGGAGTCGGGAACCACGACGGTCACGCTGGCAACGGCAACTACAGGGTACCGCTAATCTCTCAGGAACAGTCTTATGCTAACCATGGGATGCAGATGACTCAGGTTGCAGCGTCGATTAACGACCCTGGCACGGCAGCATCCGTTCCAACAAGGGAGACACACTGGGGGCGCCGGGAGGAAGCCAGGAGCAAGGCCCCTCCCTGCGGCGCGCGACGCCTAGCGACACTCGGAGGTAGGCCCTCTGCCGGGGAGGCCTCGACAACCCTTCCCCCGGCAGAGGACCTGTGGTCGCCGGGGGCACCGCTGGCGTCCCCTTTCCCACCTTTGTGTCGTCCCGGTGACCGGTCGGCCCAAAGGAGGTCAAGGGTGGCGCAAGGCGGGGCCCTCGTCTGGCGATATGAAGCAAGGCCGGTACCTGTGAAGATGGCCCAGTGCCTGTGAAGCTCGCCGCCCGTGACACTCTCACGTAATAATGAGTTGGGGTTGTACACGCCCCGGAGTCTCAGGGGTGCCGGCCTTAGGCCCTAGGGCTCCCTCCCACGCCTAGTGACAGCACTTAGCTCCGCGCTGGTGAGAAGACTCCAAGACCAGAAGATTAGACTAGGTGCCGGACGCGGCCTTTTGCTTTAGATCTCTCTCTCTGTAGCTTTGCTTTCTGGATATGGATTTGAGTTGAAGCTGAGTTTTTATTGGTGCGCGCGGGGGGAGCCTTTTCTTGTTCGAGCAATTTCTTGCCTTCTGGATCTCGTTTTGACTGGGACTCATGTCCATCGCCTTCCCCTCATGAGCTCCTCGCGAGCGGGACAGCGCGAAGCGCGCACGCCAAGTGCGCACAAGAACTACAACTGGTGCTCAGCTCTAGTGGGGCCCCTTCTGACGGGGCGACGAGCTCCGCAGGGTTCTCAGGAACTCAACACGTCGCAGCCCAGCTCAAAGTTGGTGCTGACTAAGGTAAACCAAGGCAGAGAACTCGCATCCGGATTCACAAGTTCACGAGGACACAAACTCACATCGCATGGGGAAGTAAAAACTGCAATTTGCTTACATGAGGGGCTCCCCCTCCCAAAATGCTCTTACAAGTTTTCCAAGGGCCCTTCCCGAGCTTCATGTGCAGGATGAAACGATAGGAGAACATGGGATCAGCCAGAAATGTCGCTCGCTACGTCACCCTCGGATGCATCGCTCGCGTCATCATCGTCTTCATTGGCAACGTCGCCACCGCCGGCGACGCCCCCGACGCCGTCGTCAACCACGTCGCCTTCATCTGCGACGACTACCACCGCGTCATCCTCCGAAGTGAAGGCCCTAACCAACGCGTCCACATTGTCCTCAACCAAACGCGCCAGGTCGCCCCGGACAGCCGTGGGTACGGGGGCGATGGCAGCGTCGAAATCAAAGTTGGGGTCGGCATTCAGGATGTGGCTGAAGACATGGGAGAAAGCACGCTCGAGCAGGCCACTCCCCCTTTCCTCCACAAGCTGGCGGGCTCTGGCAGATCGAGCCTCCAGGCGTGTCACCACCTCGGTGAAGAAGGTCAGGTGGCTGGCATAATCATTCGAGTGAGGGGTCGGCGCCTCCACGTCGCAAATATGGCCCAGGGCGATATTGGCCCTGTTCCGGAGATCCTGAAGCATAGGGGCATGCTCGCGCTCCAGCGTTCGTCGCTGGAGAACTTCCTCCGTGTTTTGCCTCGCGACGGCCTCTGCATCATCAACCCGCCTCTGGAGGGAACGCAGCTCGGCGTGGGCGGAGGCCAAGTCCGCCTGCGCCATAACCAGGGCGGCGGCCGTGGCTTCCGCACGCCTCTCAGCCTCGTCCAACCTAGGCCTGAGGGCAGCGGCCCTGCCCTCATCCTCCGCGTCTGCGAGCTTCAGCTTCAGGTCATACCTACCCTCCAGATCTGCGCGAACCTCGGCCACCCGGCGATCAACCTCCTCGTCGACTCTAACCTCGGGAGCCCCGACGGCATCTTCTGCTTGGGCAACTTGACGCTCCCTCGTCTCCAGTTGCTCGAGCTCGAGGCTGCTCCATGGCCTCCAGGGCCAGCGCCTCCTCACGCTTCCGGACCTCCTCTTCCTCCGCGGGCGTCCCCCTCAGCGACGCAAGAGCGGCCCTGGGCGCCTCCACCTACTGCTGAAGAGACGCGCTCCAGGCCTGGAGCTCCCATGCACGCTTCTTCGCAGCCTCGCGGCAGCGGTCAGCCTCGCGAGCCTCGTCCAAAGCTCGTGAGCGGGCTTCATGGGAAACCTTGAGAGACGCCTCGGCCTTCGCGTTCTCAAGGTCATGTTGATAGCGGCCGAGGTTGATGGCCACCTTCAGCTTGCGCCGCTCCTCCGCCAGCCGGAGACCTTCAGCCTCAAGAAGCGAATCGACACTCGCGAGCTCTTCACCAAGTTGACACATCGCGCCCATCGCCTCCTGGAAGAGCTCGTGTCGAACCACGCTCCGCCCGTGCTCGAGCTCAAACGCTCGGCCCACCTCGTCCTCCGCCTCGGGGGCTGCGGGCGTGGCGCCAAGTGGTGCGCCCCCTCCAGGCAGGGGGCTGGGGGCTGACGCCGAGCCTGACGTCAACCGGTCCTCGCGAGGAGCCCAAGCAGACCGGGGCCCACTGCTTGAAGAGGAGCCGAAGATCGAGGCCAACAGATTGCCGTCCATGACCAGCGGAGGAGTCTTGGGCACGCCTGCCAAGCTCCACACCAAACCGGGGGGAAGGAGCGACAAGGCCACAGGTTCAGCATGCCAAGAAGTCAGGAGTGCCCCTTCAACCAACCCTGCTCCAGGGGCGACAAGCAGACTCGGAGCGCTCGAGGCCGGCGGAAGAGTTGAGGAAGAAGGAGGCCGTTTCCCAGGAGACTCGGCAGCCTCGGTGGAAGGAGCCCTGAAAGACTGGCGTCAGAAAAGAAAGCAGCGCGTAATAAGCCATGGCGGCAAGGTACTTACACATCGACGGCGATGTACTTCCTTCGCTTCAACGGCCCAAAGATATTACTGGCGCCAGGGGACCCTTTCCTCTTGCGGAGCTCTTCAAAGTCCACGCAAAGCCGACCAAAGCGCTGGACGTGACTGCCGGTGCGCGGCGGAGACGAACAAGAGCGTGGAAGGATGTCTTCAAGGGTGCCCGGTGGCGGTGAACAGCCAGGCACCGTTTCACCACAACCTCCCGAGGCCCTTGAAGCCTTGGCCTCGGGAGTCGCATGCTGCGTCTCCTTAGCAACCGACGCCTCAGGAGGGCGGTGGCAGGCTCCTGAAGATGATGCCCCCGGATCATCACTCGACATGTGCTCCTCAGCACCCGAGCTACCGGCCTCCGCCGGAGCTCGCCCACCTACACCGTCGCTTGCGGCGAGCTCGGCACCAGTGGCAAGGAAGGGAACCATGACGACGGGGTTCTCACGAGGCCCCTCCAGGCCGATCGGCCGCGGCCCCATTCATCAAAGGGAGGCATGTTCTCTACAAATTCATCCTTGTTCTTGCAGCGGTATAGCAAATAGTTATTCCACTACAAAAAAATACACTTCCGTGATGATACGTGTTTGTCACAATAGGTCGCGTTTTCTGTCATGCATGTACATCCATGACAAATTTATGACAGAATCAAGATAGTCATGCCTGTGCTGTCGTAGAAGTGTTCCATGACATTGCCAAAATTATCATCATGGAAGTGTCCACTTCCATGACAATAAATCGCGCGTCACAGAAGTGCTTTCGTCAAGGGTGACCGACACGTGGCATCCACCGTAACGGAACGCCGTTAAGCTATCGGGTCGGATTTTGGATCCGATAACCCGTTAACAGCCACGACCAATGCCGATTTTCCACGTGTAAAATTCTCATAGGCTGACGGATCCATGTGTCAGCTCCGCGTTGGCACAGGTGTCACTCATCCAACGGTCGAGATGGGCATATGATATGTTGACACGTGGACCGGCCCAAAAGTGGCCCACAAAGTTTAAATGGGCCGGCCCAACCGAAGGCCCATAAGATTTAGCGGACCATAATGGGCCGGCTTAGCTAAAGGCCCACAAAATTTAGCGGACCATAACGGGCCGGCCCAGCTAAAGGCCCACACGATTTTGCAGACCATAATGGGCCGGCCCAGCTAAAGGCCCACAAGATTTTGCGGACCACAATGGGCAGGCCCAGCTAAAGGCCCACAAGATTCTACAAACCATAATGGGCCGGCCCAGCTAAAGGCCCAACATTCTCTGTCAAATCGGCCCGTCAACGGCCTGTTCTAAACTTGTCATCAACGCGGCCCATGGTCACTTCTGGCCCGTTAACAGTCCGCTAAGTAATTGGGCCGAATTACGGCCCGGTGTATTTCTGGCCTGTTAAAGGTCCGGCTTCATTTGGGCCCATTTACAGGCCATCAAAACTTTCGGCCCATAAACGACCGTGAAGGATTTGGGTCATATTCGGCCATGTCTGACATTCGGCCTGTTAGAGGCCCACTATAGCTTTGGGCCACTTTCGGCCTGTTAACGCCGGACGTAAACCATGGGCCATATGTGGCCCTACGTCATATCGGGCCCATTAACGGCCCATATAAAAATGACGATAATCTAGCCCGACTGAAGTTCTGGTCTGTTAAAGGCTCGTGTATTAGGTCGGCGCATTTACGGCCCGTCCGAATTTCGGCCTGTCAAAGATCCGCATCGTCAATGGGCCACCATTTCGGCCTGCTAAGTTCAGTGGGTTATTTGGCACAATCAGGGCCCAATCTCACTTTAGGTCTATTAAAGGCCCATGTTTTTTATGGGCTCGAGATATTTACACCTGTAAACGTCCTATTTTTACTGAGGGCCCAAATTATGTTTAGGCCTGTTAAAGGCCCACTATGGGCACAGGCCTACCAGAAAAATATGAAAGCTTATGCTGATTTAGGCCCAGATATTTTTAGTGGGCTACATGCCAATTTCGGCCCATAATCGTTTTTAGCCCAATTGGCATGGGCCCGACGAATGTTGGCATGTTGGGCTCCTACGAAGCTTTCGGCCGAATACATTACTAAGATAAAGCTACACTATACAAAAATAGCGTCGTAATTACTGCAGCCTGAGGCAGCATCATAAATGTTGTATCACAACAAAATAAATTCCAACCATACAACAAAAGGCCTGTTGGCATAAAGTTTACAGTCCTTCCAGATAAAAGCACCATCAGATGTATAGAAGCACAGATCATTTGACCTGAGTGCTAATGTTTCACGCTGTAGAATCTGATGGAGCAGCACGATCTCCACCTTTTTTCCACCATTGCTCTTGAACAACGAAGCGAATGTCTGATAGTCTGGTTTCAAAACCATTGATATCTTGACGACATTTCTCAACCACTACTTGTTTCCGAAACAACGTCCATTAGGGATTGGACTTGTGTCTGGAGCACAGATATATCACTCTATCTAGCAGGAAGATTTTGTTCAGTAGGCGATTTGGACGAGGTTACCTTGACAACCAACCCAGAATTACGCAGGAAGGTGCTTTTTTCACTGTTAGTGGAGAGATACTCACGCACTGCAGCAAGAGGTGACATTGTGCCTGTAGTAACCTCGTCACCTTCAGGTGGTTGTGGCTGTTCAATCATTTGTTCCATAGCTTCCTGAAAGTTTGAACTTGTAGATTAGTGTACCAGATAAGTTACTAATGAGACAAAAACAAACAAAGTAGGTTAAACGTTTATACATAACTTATTTTGGTGAACTACTGTAATACATTAGCATGTATTGTAGTGCCAACTACATAATAAAATCACTTTCGGAACATATGTCCATGTAGCATGCCTACTGTATTGTCTATTTCCTCACATTCGTTGACATCTAAGGATAAAGAGACATGGTTTAAAGTAGGATGAACATAGTATGACATCATTCATATCATGGGCAAACAGATATAAAACAAACATGCTATTTTATCATTGTGTGCGCCCGTGAACATAACAACTAAATTACAGATCAAGACCAAAAGAATATCCTTCATCTCTTCTAAACCATGGAAGGTGAAATGATACGTTAAGACAACTGTGGAATAAAAGTGAACAGAGTAACTGACATTGGCTGCAAACCAAGTAGTTAAATGAACACATCACTGTACCAATCAGTTCAAGGCAGGAGGAGTAAGGACTTACAACAGCGGCTTGAATTGGTGTGCTCATGCCCTTCATCTTGCTGGTGTGGCAATCCTTGAAGATTTGCACTGCATTCGGTTCAGGTTCTTTTTGGTCAGCACTGGCTTTCCTCTGTATTTGGAACAAGTCAATATAGATACGATAATATGGCAGAAAAACAGAAGAAGGAAGTAGCAACTATTTACAAGAGCCTCGCAGTGTGCAATATAGCTACAAGATCCTATTGTCTATTGGAATTTCACTTTAGAACGGTTGGTTTTGTTCTTCAAACAGTTAGCCAAGAAGAAGATACACTTGTAAGGCACATACATAAATACAAGTTCAATATGTGGTCTGATCAAATACATATAGCCTACCTGATACTTTGGATCAGACCAGTGTTTAACGAGGGCTGTCCAGTCTTCATCTGTAATATATTCCACTGGAGATGTTTGGGCGATTTCATTGTTAGCCTTGCCTTCAAAGTGAGATTTTCTAAGGTGGTACCGATACTGTAGCAGAGCAGACTGAAAAACATGAGTGCATGCTTGTTTAGTTGCATCATCTTTCGGATCCAACTTGAACCTCATCTGTTGAAAAAAGAATGTGAGTCTTATTAGGAGGAAGCTAGAAAGTATGGGACAGAGCAAGAAAATATTACTAATTGCGATGAATAACATTACTTACGGATAAATGGTCAAGGAAGGTGTTAAACTGGGTATTGTCTTTCTCATTCCTGTACTGGATCCACGTTGGGAGGATACGTGCATGACACCTAACGACAACGACTGCCTCTGATACTAACTTGGCTGACTTTGTAGCATCACGTGGCCTTTTTAAACCTGCCTCAAAATTGATCTCCATTCTTCCTCCTTTAGATTTTGTTAATCTGTCAAGCATTATCCCTGATGTCTGTTTCCGCTTGCGCCGTGGTGCTAGTTCAACAACGAATATGGAAAGTGTTAGTGTACATCAAACTGTGAGAGTACATATAAAGGAGCATGCAACTACAACTTGACTCGGTCAGGTACCGTCTTGGTGTTGATGCTCATGAGGTTCATCTGATCTTGCCAAGTCCTGTTGTGTCAGCAGTGCTTTGGAAGTAGTGTCAGCTGTGAAGGCAGCTTGGGAACTGGCTAGTTCCGGAGCAAACGAACGAGTAACTGGTTGAGATGCTGGTACAGTTGAAGCGGATGCTGCAGCTGGTGGAGCAGGTGATACTGTGTTTGTAGATTTAGCCGATGGACTTGGACCTTCTACTGCACTATAAGTACCGGCAGAATCTCGACGGCAGAAGCTTTTCCGTTTCACCCGACGAGTAACATCACTCCCTACTATATTATTTTCCTTGCTCTTTTTTGACTTTGCCATGTCAAGATATACCCACAACACAAAAGAATAAAATCACTCTTCAGAACTCATTGATGCATGATACAGACAAGCAATACTTTGATGTAAGACAACTGTATGAGGATGGAATATGTAAGAAAAATAGGACGGCATGACATATTCACAGCTTCGATGTGCAAACTAAGCAGAAGGATTTTCAAGAAAATAGAAGTAATGCAAGCTAGACACCATATGAAAGATGCAACCAATATTACTCTGCCAAGTTAAAAGTGTCTTGTCATAAGTGGCAACTTGAAAAATTAGAAGCAGTACAACGTAGAAATCAATGCAAGATGCAACCACTATCAAACTGCCATGTTAAAAGCATCCAATCATGAGTGACAGATGCGGGATACACAACAGCAGTACTTTGATGTAAGAACATGGTATGATAGATAGATGCAGTGTATACTAGACACAGAAAGCCATGTCATATGCACATGTATAACGTATGAACTCAGCACGTGCAACTTAATCAAAATAGAAGAAATACAGGCTAGACAACATATGCAACATGAAACCAATTATCACACTGTCAACTTAGAGAAAGCACCTGCGATGGTGGAGTATGGGAGATGAACTCATCATGTAGACTTGGGACTTCAACTTCATTAGCAGTAGCACTGGCAAATCTAGAGAGTCTCTGTTTGCGTCGGTCCAGAGGACCACCAACATCCCCTAACTTACTCTTTTCCTTCCTATTTTCTGATATTGCCTTATGAAGTCAAAACCACAAGAAGATGAATAAAATTAGCTCTGCATAACTGGTTGATGCATGATACAGACGAACACTACTTTGATGTAAGGCAAGCGCAGGATAGGAGGATGGAATATATACAAAAAAAGACAGCGTTTAATATTCACACGTATGATAGGAGGATGGAATATGTATGAAAAAATAGTAAGCGGAAGGCATTTCAACCAAATTAGAAGAAATGAAAGCTAGGCACCATATGAACATGCAACCAATATCACTCAATCAGGTAAAAAGTGTCTCGTCGTAAGTGCCATTTCATGAAATTAGAAGCAGTACAAGCTAGAAGACAATGCAAGATGCAACCTACATCACAGTCCCAAGTTAAATGTGTCTTATGGGTAAGTGATCGTTGCAGGTATAAGTTGTAAGCTACGCAGATGCAATTCAACATAATCAGAAGCAATACAAACTAGACATCATACGGAAAACGCAACCACATATAACAGTTCCAAGTAAGAGCAAGCACCTGTGATGGTGGAGTAGGGGAGATGTGCTCATCATGTACACGTATGTTCTAGAAACAGGAACACGTGTCATATTCATAGGCATTATGTGTAAAGTAAGCAGATGCAATTAAAGTTAGAAGCAATACAAGCTAGACATCATACGCAACATGCAACCACATATAATAGTGTCAAGTTAGATCAAGCACCTGTGATGGTGGAGTAGGGGAGATGTGCTCATCATCTACACAGCTACGTTAGAAGCAATACAAGCTAGACATCATACGCAACATGCAACCACATATAATAGTGTCAAGTTAGATCAAGCACCTGTGATGGTGGAGTAGGGGAGATGTGCTCATCATCTACACAGCTACGTTGAATGTCCAGCCTTGTGTTGTCTTGCGATCTTGTTGGGAGGATGGCGGAGTAGAATTTGTAGAGACCCCATGATTGAGTTGCTCCAAAGGACCACCATCATCCACTGCCGGACTAATTTCCTTCAGCTGTAATGATTTTGCATTGTGAAGTCAAACCGATAAGAAAAAGGAATAAAATTCGCTCTTTAGAACTCATTCATGCATGATACTGACGAACACTACTCGGATGAAAGGCAAACACATGATGCGAGGATGGAATATGTATGAAAAACAGGATGGTGTGACATATTCACACCTATGATGTGGTAACTAAGCAGAAGGCATTTCAACAAATTAGAAGCACTGCAAGCTAGACACCATATGAAAGATGCAACCAATATCACTCTGCCAAGTTCAAACTGCATGCCGTTTCAACAAATTAGAAGCAGTACATGCTAGAAATCATATGCAAGACACAACCAATATCACAGTGGCGACTTAAAGGTGCCTTATCATAAGTGACTGATGCGGGATATGCAAGAATAGTAGTCTGATGTAGAAACAGGAACACATGTCATATTCACAGACATTATGTGTAAAGTAAGCAGATGCAATTCAACAAAGTTAGAAGCAATACAAGCTAGACATCATACGCAACATGCAACCACATATAATAGTGCCAAGTTAGAGCAAGCACCTGTCATGGTGGAGTAGGGGAGATGTGCTCATCATCTACACAGCTACGTTGATTGTCTAGCCTTGCGTTGTCTTGCGAATCTTGTTGGGAGGATGGCGGAGTAGAATCTGTAGAGAACCTCCATTTCAGTTGCTCGGAAGGACCACCATCATCCAATGCCTTGCCAATTTCCTGCAGCTTTACTGATTTTGCATTGTGAGGTCATACCGACAAGAAAAAGGAATATCATTCGCTCTTTAGAACTCATTCATGCATGATACTTACGAACACTACTCTGATGAAAGGCAAAGTCATGATACGAGGATGGAATATGTACGAAAAAATGGACGGCTTGACATATTCACACCTATGATGTGGTAACTAAGCAGAAGGAACTTCAACAAATTAGAAACACTGCAAGACACCATATGGAAGGTGCAATCAATATCACTCTGCCAAGTTAAAACTGTCTCGTCATAGGTGGCGTTCATCAAACTAGAAGCAATACATGCTAGAAATCATATTCAAGACGCAAACCAATATCACACTGCCAACTTAAAGGTGTCCCATCATAAGTGACTGATGCAGGATACACAAGAAGAGTAGTTTCATGTAAGAACATGGTGTGATAGAGAGATATAGTATGTACCAAAAACAGGAAAGCGTGTCATATTCACATGTATCATGTGTAAGCTAGGCAGATGCAGTTTACACTAATTAGGAGCAATACGAGCTAGACACCATATGCAACATGCAACCAGATATCACACTACCAAGTTAGAGCAAGCACCTTGGATGATGGAGTAGGGGAGCGGAGACTTGGACCTTGTAATGCACTATCAGTACAAGGAGAATCGGTACAGATGCTCTGTTTATGTTGCTACAGAGGACCACCATCATCGCCTTCCTTACTCTTTTCCTTCCTCTTTCTTGATTTTGCCTTGTCAAGTCAAACCCACAAGAAAAAGGAATAAAATTTTCTCTTCAGAACTCATTGATGCATGATACTGACGAACACTACTTTCATGTAAGGCAGCCGCATGATAGGAGGATGGAATATGTATGAAAAACAGGACGGCATGACATATTGACATGTATGATGTATAAAGTGTAAACTAAGCACAAGGTGCTTGAACTTGTTAGAATCGATGCAAGCTAGAAACCATATGAAAGATGAAACCAGTATCACTCTGCCAAATTAAAAGGGTGCCCTAACAAATGTATTTGACCAAATTAGAAGCAATACATGGCAACAGGCTAGAAATAATATGCAATATGCAACGAATAAAGGGGACTCATCGTAAGTGATTGATGCAGGATACAGAAGAGAGGTAGTTTCATGTAAAAACAAGGTTAACACATAGATGTAGTGTGTACCAAAAATAGGAAGGCATGTCATATTCACAGGTATAGTGTGTAAACTAAGCAGATGCAATTTACCCTAATTAGAAGCATTACAAGCTAGACACCGTATGCAACATGCAACCACATATCACACTGTGAAGTTAGAGCAAGCACCTGTGATGGTGGTGTAGGGGAAGTGCGGTCTTCAGGTACAGAGCTACGTTCAATATCTTGATTTAGGCTTGCTGTTTCTTGAGAATCATGTGGAGAGGATGAAATTGCATTCTTTATAAGAGTATTGCGTCTCATATTAACCCACGCGCGTGACTGTCTCATCATAAGCGATAGACGCAGGATACACAAGAACAATAGTTTGATATAAGAACATGGTGTGTGTAACACCCCGGATGTAACTCTCCATATTTGTAACTCCAACTCTTGCCATTTTCGGCTATGTGTTATGATATTCCCTCCGTGGTTGGGTTTCGTCTTCGTTTTGCATTTTGTTCATGTCATGCATTGCATATCATGTCATCATGTGCATCTCATTTGCATACGTGTTCGTCTCATGTATCCGAGCATTTTCCCCGTTGACCGTTTTGCAATCCGACACTCCCACATGCACCGGCGCACCCCCTCTTGTTTCTTTTCGTGAGCGGGTGTTAAACATTCTCGGAATGGACCGAAATTTGCCAAATGGCCTTGGTATACCACCGGTAGACCATCTGTCAAGTTTCGTTCCATTTGGAGGTCGTTTGACGCTCCAACGGTTAACCGGGTAACCGCGAAGTCCTTTTGAGTGTGCATCCCAACACCCCTCCAAACAGCCCAATAACCCATCTAAGCCCCATCCATGCTCTCGGTCGTTCGCTCACGATCGTGTGGGCAAAAACCGCACTCCATTTGGAGTCTCCTAGCTCCCTCTACCTATATATATGCCTTCCCCTTCCAAATTCGCGGTGCAACCCTAGCCTTCTTCCCCTCCGCGCCGCCGGACAAACTTCCCCCTCGCCGACGGACATGTCCGGCCGCCGCCCAGTCCAATAGCATGCCGCCATGTCACCTCCCCGCGCCCACATCGCCGCCGCCACCCGGGGCCCAGATCCGGCCCTCCCCGGGCCGAACCGGGCCACGCCGGGCCCCGCGCCCCATGCCTCCTCCTCCCGCGGATCCCCGCCGCCGCCGCCGTTCCCGCCCTTCCCGCCGCCCGCCGCCGCGTCGCCTTCGCCAGACCCCGCCGCCCATCGCTCCGCCGTCGCCGACCCGCCGCCGTCGCGTCTTCCTCGCCGCCGCCGCCTCCTCCTGCGGGCGCCCGAGGCCCGCGCGAGCCCGCGCCGCCGCGTCGTCCTCCGGCCTCCGCCGAGCGCCGCCTCCCGTCGCGTCTCCGTCCGATCTCCGGCGAGCTCGCGCCCCGCCTCGGTTCGCGTGCCAGATCTGGAGGTTGACCCCATATTATCCTCCAAGTCCTTGAATTATTGCATTATGTGCTCATGTTCATCATGCCATAACTTCTTGCATACTGCTCCGTTCCATGCGTGTGATATATCGAAATGTTCATCACGAGATGCTCTTCATTTTGTTCCATTGTACTATGCTCGTTTGAGTCCATCTTGATGCCCAAATCTCTGGTGCAAGAGTGCTATATGATGTTTACTGATGTTATTTATCAGAACTTGATGTTTTGTTATTTTTGTTGCATTTGATGTGTGCATCTTATGGGCATGAGCTCTACAGGTGTTTTTTATCTATGCCATGACATCTTTACAGAGGTGTATGCCATGTATTTTTGTGATCTATGTGGTGACTAGAAAAAGCATGCAAACTAGGCTTCGTGATGTTTCTATTTTCAGAGACTTAGGATTTTGCTAAGTCTTTTACCAGCTGTTATTTTGTTGCCTTGTATCCATGTGTCTACAGAGAGATCCATGCTTCTTTTGAGTATGTTCACTAAGGATGTTTTGTAGATATAATTGTGCTCTATCCATCCATGCCCCTGTTTGCAATTATGGAGTGCCATAGCATGTCTCAATCTTGCTCTACCTTTGCTATAAAATATTTCTGGCAGAATGTTAACATGATATTCAATTTTTCCAAGGTTGTTGTAGTTGATCCATACATGCTATGAACTTTCTCTTGCCATGGTTAGCTTCATAAACATGCCATATTGCTGTAGGTATGCTTGTTTTGTCATGCATTGCTTTGTGATGAGTGAATCGAGCTCACAAAGATGCCTTCATATTTCTGTTAATGCCATGCTCTGTTTACATGGGTGCCATCAAGTCTGAAACCTGTTAACGAAACTTGCTATGTTTACATGGGTGCCATCATAACTTCTGATCCTTTTTGGCTCATGGTCAGTAAGGGACTTTTGTTCTATGCTTTTAGTAGATTCATGCCATGCCTCGTTTTGCTACGATAAGTTCCTGTAGCATGTGGTTTTCGTGCTCTGAACATTGCTACCTGATGCTGTTTCAGCCATGTTCAGTATTTTCACCAAGTCTGGGATACTGATATCTTTTGCATTCTTGCCATGCTTGTTTGATCCTGTTATTATGCGATCTAGCCGTAGTTCAGTGTTCATCTTTTGTCAAGCATCTCCTGTAGATCACTGCCATATGCTTTATTGCTATGTTGGGTTGATGTAGCATAGTTACTTGATGTATTCTAAGTGCTATCATGCTGTTAATCGCAGAATCGTGTCATTCTTGTTTTGCTTGCCATTTGCAAACCGTGCATTCGTTTCCGGTGATCTTTATATCAATTTTGACCGAAATCATCTCATCTTTCCAGTGGCATACTTGGTTTGCCAAGTTGCTGCCTTGTTCATCCTTTTTCTTCCGGAGCACGCATATGCATCGCATATCATGCATGTAGTGTATCATGTTGCTTGTGCATTTCCCGTGATTGATTGTGGTTCCATTGCTTGTGTTCTTGCTACGGGTAGAGTCGGGAGACGAGTTCGTGAACGAGGAACCTGCTGAGTACGCTTACGAGGATCAAGCTTTCGACAACTCTGAGAACCTTGCAGGCAAGATGACCATACCCTTGAAATCACTTCTATCTTTGCTTTGCTAGTTGTTCGTTCTTTTGCTATGCTGCGCTACCTACCACTTGCTATATCATGCCTCCCATATTGCCATGTCAAGCCTCTAACCATCCTTTCCTAGCAAACCGTTGTTTGGCTAAGTTACCGCTTTTGCTCAGCCTTTCTTATAGCGTTGCTAGTTGCAGGTGAAGTTGAAGTTGGTTCCATGTTGGAACATGGATATTTTGGAATATCACAATATCTCTTATTTAATTAATGCATCTATATATTTGGTAAAGGGTGGAAGGCTCGGCCTTATGCCTGGTGTTTTGTTCCACTCTTGCCGCCCTAGTTTCCGTCATACCGGTATTATGTTCCTTGAGTTTGCGTTCCTTACGCGGTCGGGTGATTTATGGGACCCCCTTGACAGTTCGTCTTGAATAAACTCCTCCAGCAAGGCCCAACCTTGGTTTTACATTTTCCTACCTAAGCCTTTTTCCCTTGGGTTTTCGCGAGCCCGAGGGTCATCTTTATTTTAACCCCCGGGCCAGTGCTCCTTCGAGTGTTGGTCCGAACCGAGCAGCCTGCGGGGCCACCTCGGGGAAACTCGAGGCCTAGTTTTACTCGTAGCTTGACTTATCCGGTGTGCCCTGAGAACAAGATATGTGCAGCTCCTATCGGGATTTGTCGGCGCATTGGGCGGCTTTGCTGGTCTTGTTTTACCATTGTTGAAATGTCTTGTAAACCGGGATTCCGAGACTGATCGGGTCTTCCCGGGAGAAGGTTTATCCTTCGTTGACCGTGAGAGCTTATAATGGGCTAAGTTGGAACACCCCTGCAGGGTATTATCTTTCGAATGCCGTGCCCGCGGTTATGAGGCAGATGGGAATTTGTTAATGTCCGGTTGTAGAGAACTTGACACTTGACTTAATTAAAATACATCAACCGTGTGTGTAGCCGTGATGGTCTGTTTTCGGTGGAGTCCGGGAAGTGAACACGGTTCGGGTTATGAATGAACGTAAATAGTTTCAGGATCACTTCTTGATCATTTCTAGCTTCGCGACCGTTGCGTTGCTTCTCTTCTCGCTCTCTTCTGCGTATGTTAGCCACCAGATATGCTTAGTGCTTGCTGCAGTTCCACCTCATTACACCATCCTTTCCTATAAGCTTAAATAGTCTTGATCTCGCGGGTGTGAGATTGCTGAGTCCTCGTGACTCACAGATTCTACCAAAACAGTTGCAGGTGCCGACGATACCAGTGCAGATGACGCAACCGAGATCAAGTGGGAGTTCGACGAGGAACGTGGCCGTTACTATGTTTCTTTTCCTGATGATCAGTAGTGGAGCTCAATTGGGACGATCTGGGATCTAGCATTTGGGGTTATCTTATTTTCATTTGGATTTGACCGTAGTCGGTCTATGTGTGGATTTTGGATGATGTATGAATTTATTTATGTATTGTGTGAAGTGGCGATTGTAAGCCAACTCTTGTTATCCCATTCTTGTTCATTACATGGGATTGTGTGAAGATGACCCTTCTTGCGACAATACCTACAATGCGGTTATGCCTCTAAGTCGTGCCTCGACACGTGGGAGATATAGCCGCATCGTGGGCGTTACAGTGTGATAGGCAGATGTAGTATGTACCAAAAACAGGAAGGTGTGTCATATTCACATGGATAATGTGTAAGCTAAGGAGATGCAATTTAACAAATTAGGAGCATTGATGAGGGATACACAAGAAAAGTAGTTTCATGTAAGAACATGGTTAATAGAAAGACGTAGTATGTACCAAAAACAGGAAGGCATGTCATATTCACAGGTATAATGTGTTAACTAATCAGATGCAATTTACCCTAATTAGAAGCATTACAAGGTAGACACCATATGCAACATGCAACCACATATCACACTGCCAAGTAAGAGCAAGTACCTGCGATGGTGGTGTGGGGGAATTGCGGTGATCAATTAGAGAGCTACGTTGACTATCTTCATTTAGCCTTGCTGTTTCTTGAGAATCATGTGGGGAGGATGACACTGCACTCTTTAAACGAGTAGGGCGTCTCATAGTAACCCACTCGGGTGACTGTCTCATCATATGTGATTGACGAGGGATACAAAAGAGCATTAGTTTGATGTACGGACATGGTTAATAGACATATGTAGTATGTATCAAAAAGAGGAAGGCATGTCATTATCAAAGGTATAATGTGTAAAGTAAGCAGATGCAATTTAACCAAATTGGAAGCAATACAAGCTAGACACCATATGCAACATGCAACCACATTTGACAGCGCGAAGTTAAAGCAAGCACCTGGGATGGTTGTGTGTGGCAATTGAGATCATCAACTGCGGAGCTACGTTTACTGTCTCCAACCGCTGACACTGCACCCATTAGAGCGCTGAAACGCTTAGTGCTTATCTTCAAATTACACTGGAGCGACTTCTATCTTTTCTTTTCTGCATTCATCAACATTGCGTCAGAGTCTGAAATACCCATGCATAAAAAAACAATAGTGTGAGTATGGGTGAAGTGTGTGCACAATTAGTATAGTGTAAAGGTAGCAGATAGCAGGTCGGTGAGAAATAAATGACGGGAGACATATGATAGCTCTACAACATGCATGGCACACTAAATTACTACAGGATTCTATAAAAATAACAGTCGACTGAAAGCAAATAGGTCAGTCCATTTTTTCTGCACCGTCCGATGTACAAAGAACGGGCAGATCGCCTTCATCTACCTCCAGCCAGTCAGTGTTGACGATCTTCCTCGAAACGCCAGTGACCATCGGCCCAGTATTCCTCCCCTGCCTGCGCCCTCCCCTCGACCTCACCGCACCGCCATGCTTGGCACCGCCCCCCCCCCCCCCGGCCATCCATTCAAGCCCTGCCAACCTCCAGATCGGGCGCAAGCAGCTCCTACGCCCCACATCCCTATGATAGACACTGATGCGCCGCTTCCCCGAGGAATAGGCGGACTAGGTGCTCCGCGCGCCTAAGAGGGTGCTGCTTCTTTTAATTGCGGTTCGACTGACCCTGAATTGAAATCCAGGCGGGCTACTGACCTCTAGCAAAGGTGAATTAGTAAAAGGGAGGAAACCTTGTGCATTTAGTATCACGAAGAAGATGCAGTAAGAAGCGCTCAACTAGTTTCTTTCATGGGATGAATACGGTGTGAGCGGAGACGTAAGATTTGCACGAATAAGGGAAGAGGAGTACCTCTTTCTGCTGGCAGTGATGTGTCCTCCTTCTGTTTTTCCGACGATCTTCTTGTTGTTCACCGGAAACCAGAAGTTGTGGAGGACGGTGCAGCCTTGGACGAACCCATGGCCAAGTTGTTGAGTGTGGTGCGGTGGCCGTCTGTCCGCGGCGGGGAAGCAGATCCGAGGTGGCGAATGACGGCGTAGCGGGAACAGCTCTGGCGCGGTGTATGGTTGCGACAGTGGAGCCACAGCAGTGAGGCGCGGGATGGCATGGTCGGGGTGGTTCTGGTACGGCGCACGTCGGCGTCGGCGTCGTGGAGGCAGCTCTGCCTGGGCTTCAGCTCCTAAGTCTTGGAGGGCGTTGCGGTTGCGGTTGCGTTGGACGACGACGTCCTGGTACCGGCTCTGATGTGATGGAGGAGGGTGGCGGTGGATGGGCCGCTATGGGGTGGAGGACGGAGGAGGCTGGAGTTTCACGGCTGGTGGAGACGGCGTTTTCGCTCCCACGGAGTATGAATGGGGCAACGGAGGGAGGCGGGGAACTAAGGGGGAACAATGTTTCGGTTTGAGACGCGCTTGTTTGAAATTTGGAAAAAGTTACAAACTTTGCCCCCATCTAAAATTTCGGACATATTGCGGGTTGGGGGTAGGACAGTCATGTCAAGTGTCCCAAATGTGGGCGGGATAGATTTCGGCCGAGCGCATGGGTAGGCACCCACGGCGTATGAATGCTTCTCGGAGGCGGTTGAGACTGGCGTCTTAGTGAAGTTACAAACCTACCCCGATTTAGACCTTTGGACATCGGGCCGATAGGGTACACGGGCCAGAGTCAGGACAGTAATTTCCTACCACCAAAACATTAGTCTCGCACGGTTTCGGGTGACCAGAGGCCTATTTGGCGCTTCGTTCAATATTTGGGAGCAGAAGCATTAACGTTTTCGGTTCTCTTGAATTGAACTTTCAGGATTTGTCAAACTTCACAAATCTTTACTCTTGAAAATCCTAAAGCTACGATTATTTTGGAATGGAGGGGGTACATTTGAATATACATTGTACACGAGTATATATTAAAAAATATGCAACTTACCTCAGTTCATGCATGGTTCCAGATATAATCTCCTTGGTTGCAAAAAAAAGTTAGATATGCGTATGAATATATATAGCATGTTCAAACTCACAACAAAGATTGATGCCCCCTTTTACATCTGATTTACAAATGCCATTATCTCGGGTTGAAATAGATGAATGCACTTTCTATGAAATCGAATCTTCGAAACCCCCTTTATGTTGAATTCGACATGTATTCTATTTCATAGCTAGCAATTTGGAATGTATCCATGCAAGTGACAAATGTATAAAGTGCTTCACACTAACAACATAGAGTGCACTAATTAATGTTTATATATGAATTGCAAAAGCATCCATTGCCTGTATTTCAAACTGCTCTCACTCTATGGATCGATAACATGAAGCAAACACATGCACATGCTAGAATTCAATAGAGTATGGGTGTCTGATAGACCGATTTTCGCCCATACGCAATTTGCAAAATTCATGATCTCATCCAAAAATAATAATGCCATTTATATTTTAATTTAATGCGTAGAACCTCCTTTTACACGTAGATGCACTATGCCTCGCCCCGTTCTCACAAACGCGTTATATATCTCTCTATCTAACGCATACGTGCACACCCTTTATATGCATCGGCATTTCTCTTTCACACATGCTCACAATCTCTCTCAGGGTGTCGGGGTGTCTGACGCACATGCTCTCTCTGTTTCTCTCTCTCTTTCTGACTACTATGTACCACTCTTTTCACTAATCTCAGTTGGAAAACACTATTTCTCTCACATGCATATATACACATGCACGATCTCTACTAGCCCTCTATATGCACATATATGTGCCTACGTGTCTCCCGCACGCACATTATCTTTAGGCCTCTCTCACACACATTGCCCCCCCCTCCCCCGACACACCTCTCTCTTAGTAGTTGGCAGATATGATTTCATCATATCATTCGGTAGGATACCCCTGGCTGTTAGGCTAGATGGTAATACGAGGCAAAGTTTTACCCTAGTTCGGATCGGACCCTTGCAGTTGAAGAAAGAGCCTACTCCTGGTACTGTATATTAGTGATAGGGGTGTGTACAAAGTACACGTGAATACCAGGCATTGTGCGTGTGTGTATACTATCGACGAACTAGCCCCCAAGCTTGGGTAACATACTAAGGGCCTAGGGTTATAAATCATATATAGTCGGCTTATCACCAGTGGGGATAGAGTCCTCCGCGACTCTGGTAGCTTCGTGTTGTACGCTGAGTCCTCCACATGGGTCTTCGTATAACACGTCTCGGTCCAACCTATATGTGGCGCAGGATGGAACCGACCCATGAGTCTTCATGTTGACCCACCACAACTAGAAATAATGTGCCCACCACACCACACATGCAATCGGCCACTAAGAAAATAAGCATATACAATAGTACAACGGTATCTAGCTCACGATACGTCTCCATATTTTGTTGATGACACTGATGGACTTTGCATTTGATGCGTGCCCCGTATTTTGTTGACGACACTTACGGTCATTGTATTTGAAGCGAAAGCACGATATGGTCACCGGACTTCAGAATAAGCTCATCACGGTCACCACATACATTTTGTCGTGCTAACCAACATGTGGTTGGATGGTTAGAGGACAGTGGTTTCTCGAGCCCACCAAGGTTAAAGTCCCGGTGCTCGCATTTATCTTGTGTTAATTTCAGTATTTCCGGCGATGTACGTTCAGTGGGAGGAGACGTTCCACTCGACTACGAGGCACCTATGGTGACTTCGTAAAATCTCAAGATCATATATGCTGGCCCACTCTCTCGAAGGTGCTCATAGGGGTAGGATTCGCGTGTGTGCGGTTATAGCGGTGAGTGCTTGCACGTATATATGAGCCCTTGCGTCTGTACCGTGTTAAACAAATACATATCATGATTATACAGTCACTGGCTCACCCGTACAACTCCGTATTTTGTTGATGACACAATCAATTGACCAGTCAAACGTTCCACGCGGCACAACTAGTGTTGCACCATTGGGGCGCGTAACCGTGGGGCCACCTGTCAGCCCGTATATGAAAGAAAGAAATGGTAGTTTGAGTCTGTACTGTGTTAATAAAATAGGAGTACATTTTAGGGTGATCATACGGTCACTGGCTCACCATATAGCTCCGTAATTTGTTGATAACACGATCAATTGACCAGTCAAACGGTCCACATTCAGCAGCGCACATTACCATAGGGCCCACCCGTCAGCGTGTATATGAAGGACAGAAATGGTAATAAATTAGTGGTCGGTGGGTATTCGAAGTCACCGGCGGTTGGGGGGCGTTCATTGGGCGGTGGGGTGGGGATCCCCGGAGAAAAAGCTCGGGGGGGGGGGGGGGCTAGAGGGATGGCCGATGTGGCGGCGGACCGGCGGTGGGGAGTGGTTTCGGGGAGGGCGGGCCGGCCGCGTGCGGCGGGGGCTGGCGGTTCGGTCGGTGGTGGCTGGCGGCTCAGGGGGGTGGAGTTTGATGATAAACTGGAGGCCCTTGATTTCGTATCCAACGGCTGGAAAATCTAATGACCAGAGATGAAAAAGTCAGTCGACTGACGTGTAGCCTCACCGCGCTCGTACACATGCACGTACGCAAGACACGCACGCATGTAGGCATGCAACACTGACACGTACACATGCACGCATGCTGGCGTGCAACACTAACACGTACACATGCACTCACGAACACACGCACGTACGCACCCATGCACGCAACACTGAAACGTACCCTTGTACGCACGCAACACTCGCACGCCTGCATGCACACAGCACACGACGCAAGACACACGCTCAACCTATACATGCATGCACCCTTTGTTAAGGACATGGATTGTTACAGGTATTAATCAATCTTATCTGTGATAAGCAGAACATTGATGTTTGCAGCGGTCTTTATGAATCACAACGTATCGAACGGGCTATCAACATAGTAGGCTTATCTACATGAAAAAGATGACGTCACACTCAATGAACAATCATCGGATTATGAAATGCCCGCTTCTGACCGCCCTGGCCCACCAAAGATTCCTCTGTTGTGCGCTTCCTGCGTTGGGTCACTGACATGCAGGCCATGCACCCAAAGAGCCCACACGTCAGTGGAAGAATGGCGCGGTGTCCTAGGTCAGAGTCGAGGGCGCCACTCGCGGCACGCCCGGCTGAACACGCCTCTGTGCCGCATTCAAATGCCTCCATGAAACCCGCCCGTGTGGAAGCCGAGAAACCCACACTGGACACACGTCCGTTCATGACCGGGCCGGCGTTAAACGCAACGCCGGCCGAGCTCCTCCCGTCCGCCGTCTATTTAATCTCCTATTTAAACGAGGCCAAACGCCGGCCAAGAATCGCACACCTCCGCCACTCCCCTATCTCCTCCAGCATTTTGTCCACTCTTACAATGGCTTACGAAGAGTAGTTATTCCGCATCCAAGCTGGCTGGGTAGCCCGCCGGATATGAGCTATGCAGCTCGCTGATCCACCTCCCTCCCCTCACCCGACGGAGCCAGTTGCCGCCCCAAGCCGGCGTGCGGTTCAGCAACTCACCGCTCCAGGCCAGCTCGACGAGGAGCGGCGCACGGGCGTCGTTGCTGCCGTCCACGCCGCCGCCTCGTACCACGTCTCCCGTTTTTGTGGCCGAGACTCCCATGCCGGCGGCTGCCCCATGCAAGCAGCGACAGAAGCCGGGTGCGCGGAGAGCGACGAGTCGGTGGCCAGCGCCTCCGCGTTCGCCGCCATCATCGAGGAGAAGTAGAACACGAGAGGCCGCCGCCGCTTGGGTCCCATGAAGGCCACCGCGGAGGCGACGCCGGCGTACACAGCAGGTGTCTTGCCGGATCCTTTTGTTGCGAGGACCTTCGTCGACCCCGCATGGGCTCCATGGAAGAGGGGAATGTTAGGATGAACTCGAGCCGGTGCCGGCCATGGCGAAGTAGTGGCCGGTGATGAACTCAAATCGGTGCCGGCCACCATCATCTTCGGCACCAGCCAATGATATCAGTTGTGCAGTGGGGAAGCGAGCCGTCCTTTGCGCTGAAGCATATACCTCTGGGGCTCCCGGCAGTCCGGTGATCGTGCTGCCGGACATGAGGAACAAAAATCGATCGGCGGGCGACCATTTAGGCCAGGTATTATATACATGTGCTGTCCAGAACTAGCACCACGTAGTTCATTTGAATGTAATGAAATACGTCATGTTTGTATGAAAATCCGGTATTTTATATGATTTCCGTCATTGTTTATATGAAATATCAGTTTGCCTACGTGTTTGCGTGAATTTCGTCCGGTTGGTTGAGTTGCTGTCATAATGTGTGCGGCTACGGTTGGATGGCGTAATTTGCGGGTCGCCGGTCAGTCTGCGGGCGGCTCGGGCGGCGTTGTGGGACAAAAAAACACAGCTCGTACGAGCTCGTCTCCAACGTGCGCGCTGGAGGATGCATGACAGCATGAGCACCCGAGCCATTCCTCGTTCATCGGTGGCAAAGGCACCGGTGGACAAAAGGGTCGCCAATATTTTGGCTACCCCGGGCAAGATCCAAACAGCCCCTCCCAACAGATTCAAATCCCTTGTTCGCCGTGGAATTTTCCCATGTGTTGTTTTCATGGACTAGCAAAATGCCCGTGCATTGCACGGAACATCAAGATGCATTTTTTTACAAACTCCCGCATGCATGCAAGGGATAATTAATGTCCTCCTTTGCTAGTACCACGAGGCAAACACCATTAATATTGCATCGAGTAGTGTTAGTGGCCTTGTATATCTGCAAATTGTAATTTTCATAGTGGCCCCTTGTATATAAAAATGGAGGGAGAAAGATGAGAGATAAGGTGAGGAGGAGTGGGGCGTGGTGGTGACTGGTGGTCGGACTGGGCGGAGGCATGGGGATGGATGGCGCATTATGTTTAGGTTTGTATCTCTCTCACACACACCCACGTAGGTGGGGGATGTGCACGAAGAGAAGAGGTGCACGCACGGTGCACGTACTCCCGTCTCTTTCCCAACCACACCCGCGCGGGTACACGGTGGAGCTCATTTCTATACGAAAAAGGCAGCCCACGTGGTAATTTGGCACGTGTACTGGTTGTCCACTTGGTGGAGGGAGGATCATCTACCACGGGTGAACAAACAAATTGCGACTTGACGCGTTATGTTAAATTAAAAAAAGAGGCAAACCATGTGGGGCCTACCTTAGAGGCAAGGCTCTATACATTGGAGTACTTTTGATGTGTCCCGTCAACTCGCAGAACGCGGAGAAGCTTGCTTAGTACGCCGTCTCCCCCGCCCACGGGCGCGATGGCTCGCAGGATGAGGTGAAGCTTGCTTACGAGTAGTAGTAGTACTACTACTACTACTGTACGCCTTTACGCCCACTCCCTCGCCCACGCGCGCGGTGGCTCGCAGCACGAGGAGAAAATTTTACTACTCCCTCCATTTACTCCTCGTCACTACTACGTACTTTGGTTAGTACTCCCTCCATTTAGTTATACAAGGCCACTATAAAAAATACATTTTGCATCTATACAAGGCCACAAATAGTAATCGAGACAAAAGTTACTACTCCCTCCTTTCCAGTTTATGGCTCAATTTCAAAATCTCTCCAACCAAGGTAGACGGTGAGTGGTCGAATTAATTTCGTAGTTTGCGCAAGTAATTAGTACGCTCATTTTTCTCAAGAAGTTATGTTTACCGAGGCATTAATTAGAACCAATGCATGAATGACCACTAAATTTCCATGAACTTGTACATGCATTGGTTAGTTTCCTCTTGACACTGCTTGCGTCGGGTGATCTAACGCACCTCGAAATCCAACATGTAATGGTACTACTACTAGTATAGTAGAATTGAGACTTATCAAATGGAAAAACGAATGTTTTTTACATGAGCCCTATATACCCTAGTGGGTACGTACTCTGTAAAAATAGATTTTTCCAAAACTAAGTCGCTCCCTTTCATGAATTCTGTAGTATACTCCTCCGTCGACGCTCCCTTTCATGAATTATGTACTTCCTGTCGCCGACATGTGGGACATATAGCAACCGGGTCGACGTGTCAAGCACCAAATAACAGTGCAGAACAGCAGGGGGGACACACCCCACTCGTACCGGCCCAGTAGTAGTAATGAGCAATGAGACGTCAAACCACAATGCCGCACCTTCCCAGACGGACGAAGCAACCATTATTTCATACTTCGGTTCGCCATCATCTCAAACCACGTAGTATTGCTTCTGCCTCAAGAGGGACACGCGCATCGCCTTGGTACATCATGACACGTGGGACCGCATGACAGGCCATGCTCCCCCGCCGATCGCTCGGTAATATCACCTCATTTTTACTATACTTCCTCCATATCGGTTTACTACATGGCATACACGTCGTTCTAGGTTGAGAATTTAACTGGCTATATATGTGATGAATAGTACTGTAGCCTTTTAAAAAATGTATACTTTTGTATAGTAGTACTATCCATGGATTGCGCCATGGAGCAAAAATTGAAATTAAAAAAAAGGTGGTACATATAGAGAGCGCTCGTCACCAAATTATGCATATAGTACTATTAAAAAAGCTAGTACGTGCTTAATTGGGGTGCTAAATTCTATTAAAGAAATACTAGTAGTATGTGCATACTGAAGAGTTAAAGTAACGAGAAGAAACATAACATAGTTCTGCTGGGGGCTCAGCACAACACACCCCTCAAATTAAACTAAGCACACCTGAAATTAAACTATGCTACTAATCTGGTAGACACTGCATTAGAAGTTTAGAACCACCATGAGCAACGACACTGCCACCTTACTCGGAGTCCTCGTCCACGTCCTCGACTTCGTCCTTGTCCCTCTTCCTCTTGGCCGATACTTCTTTGCTTGAACCGCACACTTGGCTGTTGCTCTTCATCCAACCCTTGTAGATATGGAAACAAAGGTAGCCATCCATTGCAGCGTTGTGGATGTGGTCTATATCTAGTACATTCCGCTGCCATGCATGACGATGAAACGTGTAATGAGGTTTCTCCAGTTTACGGTACGAAGGATGAACCATGGCTCCTGCCAGGGTCAGCATTGAAGGCTGGCGAGAGGGCACCAGCCGATTCTTCTGGAGGTCGAAGGGGTTGCCTACAACGAGGCCTATCCGACCCAGGACTTCTTTGTCATTCTTAAAGTCTACATTAACGAATTTCACTGTTTTGTCCTTGAGGAAGTTCTTAAAATCCTAGCACTCAACGTCGGCATGGCATATGTGGTAGACCAAGCAAACGTTATGTACGCAAACCTGGATCACGGCGGGCTTCTTCCTCTCTTCGTCCTTTAGATCCTTCTCTTGTCCCAGGACTGTGGTGTACTCAACATCTAGCCCAGCAACCCACTCATCATCTGAGTTTTCGAACATGCGTCTGAAGCGAGAAAGGCATCCTTTCACCGTCGCGGAAGAACGGGTGTAGATGACGTCGAACTCATCGCCGGTGATGGTTCTAACCTTGTACTCACCGCCGATCGTGGAGATTTGGGACGCCATGGTTTGGGAGGAGGGTTAGGATTAGTTGACCTTCCATAATGTGAATGGACGGGACGATTAGGAGCGAACCGCCATAGTATTGAAGGACGTGCGGGGACGAGTAGGAGCGAACTACCAGCATGCTAACGACAGGGTAGTGGCTTTCCATTCTCCCATGATACGGGCTTCCGAGAGCCCTTGGATCTGAGATCGAACGGTTGCATGGCGTGATTCTAGACCTATGGGTGAATATCCTATCCTGGAGGGTTATTCTGCAAATTTTCAGCAACTTAGCATGCGACCGTTTGATCTCAGATCCAAGGGCTGCCAGCAGCCCGTATCATGGTCGCGCCTACCACGACCGGCGCGTCGCTCGCGCGGTCGTGCCCTTGGAGATTTAACACGGTGCGTTAGGCTATCTGATGTTGGCATGTCATACATAGTCATCACTTAGTCACTCATACTACAACAAGGTTGGCTATAAGGTTGGCTATAAGTGTATTTTTTACTCCTCTCTATCTCTTTCTTCGTACTCCCTCCGTCCCATAATATAAGAACGTTTTTGACACTAGTGTAGTGCCAAAAACGTTCTTATATTATGGGACACAGGGAGTACTAGTATTTATTGCATTTGCCAAGGAGTGACCTCTTCCAATGAAATGGTGTTGCTAAGTTTGCTTCATTTAATTAGCTATAGACTCAAAATTGTCTTTTCACCTAGGTACACGCGCTTAGCACCATTTCTTCCTTGGGTCACCAAACTAGTCTCTCTCTTCTTGATTAACTTGCCACATCAGACTTTATGCCTATGTGGCAAGCTTAAGCACCTGTAGGAGCAAGTAAAAGTAAGTACAATAGTGTGCTTTACATGGCATTTTTGCATATGTGGAGGAAAGAGAGGCAAGGAAAAAGTGGAGAAGTGGGCTCTCATGCAAGAGCCAGCCTCCACTACATGGTGGAGCATTGAGAGAGGCACTGTATGGAGGTGGTCAGGAATCGGGAGACTCACGCCGGTCGTAGCGCCGCAGTTAAAATGATAATGGCAAGTCAAATCACAGGGCCCCACCTGTCCAGCAGTAACTCGCTATCAAATCACACAGCCCTACGTTTGCAGCAGCCTACTCCCTAGTCTTCTCGCGTCTCTGTCGAACCGACTAGGCGAAACTGCCCTACCTACCGCGCAGGAAAAGCCCCGCCCTCGACTTTTAAATACAACTACATACGCTTAAGAATCCAATGATATACTTTTTGTGACATAGTAACTCATATTTAGTTAGTCAAATGGATGACCTAGAACTACGTGCAGGCCCTATAAACCGAGACGCCTAAAAATAAAAAAACCGAGATGGAGAGGGTAGTTCAGCACGTATCTTTCTAGATCAATATAGTCGGGATTCACCAAGGAGCAAAACCAAGTGGTAGGCTGCTCCTGTCGTGTTGGCGTAGCAACTCAAGCAGGGTCAGTCCGCACACGAAATGGCGACACACCTAACAGGACCCCTTTGGCCAACATGTGGCTCATCCACCGTCTTGTTCCACGTGCGATGCACCAAATTACAGTTTGGAGCGGCGGTTGGAATTGGAGGCACCCCGGTCGTAGCGCCGCAGTAGTAGAAAATGAGCGATGAGGGGTCAAATCACAAAGCCCCACCTTTCCCGCATTAAGCTGGATGGACGAAGCAGCCATCATTTCACTCTAGGGCGCAAGAGCATAATGAAAATAGAAAACAATGATGCGTGTGGCAGGTACCTAGGGCACCCTAGGGTAGGGGTCTCCACTACAGATCCTTTTTTTTGAAAGCGCCTCCACTACAAATCGGCTTCTCCCTTGTCCTCTTGAAGAAAATCGATGATGAGTGCAGCGGTAGGGTTTGTAGGAGTACTACGGCGTGCGGGGCCACGTCGTAGTAAACGGGTTTGAGTCGACGCCTTAAATATGTGTGGGCCGCTTGGTTTTATGGGAACGAGGTAGCATTTTGGGTTCGGGGACCAGTGGAGATATAGTACGTACAAAAAATTGTGGACGTAGGTTCGACCGAAAGGCAGTGATGCATGGGCCCTGCATTTTGATATACCCGGGGCCGCGTGAAATTTGCTACTCCACTTAAAACTAGTAAGGTACACATGTATTGAACGCATGAGATTTCGAAACCAAATTACGAATAAATACACACTATAGCATGTAAAGCTTTGAGTCATATATGCATGATGTAGATGTTCGTTTAGTTCTTATAGTTCATCTCATTCAAAATCAATTAGTTTTATAAAAATGTTAAGATTCATGGGGTTGTGCATTGTAAATCATAAAGTAAAGAACAAATAATGGCAATTCATTTAGAAAAAATAATCAATTATGATACAGAAGATTCTAGAACAAAGGAGAAGTGCTTGTGTTTTGAGGTTTGTGCATTATGCTTAAGTTCAACCATGGAGTCTTCTAAATTGTACATGTGGCAGATCTGGTGGAATGTTGATGATATCCAACGGCCAGTAGTGCTCGGATTTGCCTATCTCTGCACTGTCGGGTTAGCTTCATCCAGCGACCATCTTTCAAAGTTATTGGCACACTATATAGTTCTTGTGCCATAGTTGCATGTTTTGGAAAAAAGCTACTAGTGGGTTGTACTATCTATTTAGGAATAGAAGATGTATACATGGAAGTTGTAGGGAAAGAGATGACATGGAGCATCTCAATTCCTATGAGTAGGGATTGGAAAAGAGATGTCATTTGGTTCACATCATAGGAAATTTTCTATTGAATCTAGAGATGACATGTATCTCAATTCCTATGAGGAGGGATTAGAAAAGAGATGTAATTTGGTTCATATCATAGGAACTTTTCTATTGAATATACGCTAATGTTTATTTTCCTTTGAAATTAAGGGAGTATAGGAATCCATTCATATGAACCAAGTGGCTCTAAAGCTATAGAAATGATATCATGTTTATTTCCTTTGAAATGTGGAGTATATGAATCTATTCCTATGAACCAATTGGCTCTAAAGGAAAAAATCCTATAAAAATCATATCATATAGAGTTCCTATGATATTCCTCGACACTAAAGGATGCTTGAAATTGCTGCGGGTGATACGATGGTCTTTCTTTGTAGACTCCTCACCCATCTTTATAGTTACCTCTCGAAGATGAATGAAATGATATATACATGGTATTCTACATGTGCAATTTGCTACACGAAAACTCGGTAAAAGTTTGCGAGGTTCGAATTTTTAATAAAGCTATATGCACTGCATTTCGGAACGGAGGGAGCATACGACAGTTGCTAACACTCACGTGGAAGATTTGTGTGTAGGAGGAGTGGCTGTTCTGTTAAATGACATGGCAAAACTGACACTGTCGGATGCCGATCTAACGGTTCTTATGGCGTTCGTCAGGAAAAGGCTTGTGGCGAACGTTTGTGGGATAATGATTTACGGACACATGCATTGCATTGATACGTGCCCCCCTCTCTCTCACGCACACGCACCCTCACGAGTCACGACTCTCCCGAGTCCTCTCACAGACTCGCACGTCGCACCCACCGTCTATCTGCAGGTAAACGTCACGCACATATGTGCTCTTCACACCCTACTCTCAGAACTTATAAAAAACAAAAGATGGCGCGCACATTTTATTTTAGCTCACACGTCACACACTTATACTATTACTCTTGCAGCGAACGTTCTTTGGGCATAGTATATTGTACTCTCACGAAGAGAAGCGGTGCACGCACGCACTAGTTCTCTCACACCCACTCGCGGGTACACGTAGGAGCGCATTTTTTTGAAGCTGGTACACCAAAATCACTCCACTATATATAAAAGCAGGAGCCTTAGCGCTTGCTTTACTAGGGTTCCTCTCGTTCACTCTCTCATGCTCTCCAGATCTAAGCAACACATAGGCGGCCACACTCTCTCTCAGCTCACGGCTGGTCACAAATCCGGCCGGACAACCTCGACCGGGGCAGGGGTGTAGGTGCATCGTTCACGCTATCGTCGGCGGCGAGGGAGGAGACCAACGGCTGCCCGCGCATCTCGATCGGCGGCCGTGCCGTTCTCTCCGAGAGAGCGCCGGCTCGGGAGGGCCTCCGGCCCCTTCTTCCTCCCTGCGGTATTGTGGCTAAGATGCGGCCTCCCGACGCCGTCTTTGCCACATGCCGACGACCCTCTGGTATATATTCCTTCGAAACCTGCCTTGCTCTACTGCCCCAGCTCCCTTCGTGTGGATCCTTTTCTACTTCCGTCCGCTGTTCCAAAGCCACCTAGACTTCTACTATTATTAGAAGTAAAGCTAGTTCATACAGTCGACTCAAAGTGTTGGTTCAAACAGGGAAGAAAGTGGGAAAGCTGTAGCATGAATCTAGGACTTGGTTGTAAGAGGAAACGGGGGAAAGTAGTAATATCCGTCACTGTTTAAATAACCGTATTTCATATTTGCGCAAACAGGGATGTCTGTCTCCATATTGTTTCGGGATGTCTGTCTCCATATCGTTTCTACCCGCACAATCAAAAGCACACACCTCAGTTTTAGTACAACTGCGCAAAATGAGATGGCTATCCCTCGTTGTCGTCGTCTAACCTCCCGTCTTCAAGGTATCCCTACATTGGTACTAGTAAGTAAGGTAGAATGACCAACGCAATCTAAAAGAAGCTAGTTCGTACGTTTTACTTCCTCATTGCAGTGCAGGGACGAGCGTAAACAACTGCATCCTAGTCCGGAATGCACTTTCTACCAGTTCATCCATGGACCGAGGACTAGCTGGCACGGCTGCACGGCGGTTTTTTGGACCGGTGCGCGGACAAGAGGCATTGTGGTGTGCTTATTTCTGCAAATAGCGGCGCTTAAATTTAGTGGAATGCACAAGCATTTCAGCTGGTCAGTACACTGCATGGTTCACTTCAGCATTCTAGCTGAGCCAACAATTATAATTGGTTATTCTGGAATGAGAGAACCTAACCCTTAATGGTGGCAACAAGAAAAAACCAGAGTGAACTCCAGGAAATTTAAGCCTGCCGGGAGGCCCTTTGCTCAGAGAAGCCATGCTTGTTTTTTCCTGATTTGTAAACCTTCTCACAACTTTGTATTTTGTTGTTAACTAGTATATCTTTGTTATGTTCTATAAATCATTGAGATGTATAAAATTGCTTAACTTATGCTTTTCATGTTTTTTATGAAGACGAGTTTAATGTGAGTGTTCCACATGAGCGCTGGACTAGCGTGTGAACATTTGGAATTTATTACATTGTGACCTCAATTAACTGCATGAACCACTGTAACAAGATACATACTTGATTATATGTCAGACAGCAGATTGTTGATTGTTAGCTGGTCGATAGCCTAGTGTTGAAGCGAGCTGAGCCAATGTGCCGTGTTTTCCACAACTGCTTACAAGTGGGGTAGCACCAACAGTGTTTACAAGTACTTATGTATACGTCGGCGCACGGTTCTCGGACGAGTGCTCTATTTCATCAAAACACACACTGCTCGTATGATAAACCGTGACAACTTATGTCTTACCATGCCATATTCATGAAAAAACTAGTGAGGACGCATCTGTTTCGGCAACAATTACGATGGTTCTCACATGATTCACGGGCACACAAAAGCAGCAGCAGTTCCCATAGACGGATTCAAACAGAGTACTAGCCCCAGAGGGGTCGATAACAGGCAAGGTTCGGATAATTAGACACAATCCAAACTACTATTAAACACTAGCTGGGGCAACTATTTCATGCCTCGATCTAATTTGGGCTGGAAACAAGACGGACCTTGCCATGAACATCATCGAGGACGTCCCGCAGCAGCTCAATCCTGTGAACCTTCATGAAGACAACCATGTGGCCTTGCCACTGATAAACTTGTTTGTGGAGACATGCCATGTCATCTTCCTGCGTAAGCTTGACAAGAACAGTATGCCTCACAAACGAAGGAGTAGCTTTGAACTTCTTGTGCTTCAGTACACCCTGGACAACACGCCTGACAACACTGAGGCTGGAATACAACTCTTCATTGGTATAACCGCAAATGGCTTCCAGGATCCAACAGCCTAAGAACTCTGTTTTCCCAGTGCGTATATTCAGGTCGTCCGCCTCACAGCGAGTGACATGTACAACCACACAATCCTTGTCTGCATCAGGGCCCTAATTGAAACAGAAACAAATTTTGAATTACTTTTCAGTATAAGAAACACAAGTTATTTAAACCACTATGTATAGCATGGCATCGAAGCTAATTAAATTTTGCATTATTAATCACCACATACTTCCTTTTCTAAAAACAATCACCACATACTTAGATGAAAAACCACAATCGAGATCGTCAAAGAAGGAAATCACCTTGGGCAGCTCTGCGGGGGGGGGGGGGGGGGGACACATCCTCGAAGGGGGAAAACTGCTCCTGCAGTGCCACGTGGGCTGTAACCTCAAACTGGGCGTTGACCATCTCAGTAGTGGCCGTGAGCGTATCTGGGGTCAGCTCGGTGGTTGCCTCCATCTTCTTGGAGCTCTCTGTCTCGTGGGGATTAGCCTCCCGCGTCTGCTCCAATATCGGCAGATCTTTGCCTGGTTCTCCTTGGTCCATCATAAAACTGACGAATACTAGGAGACCACTGAAAGGAAAACACAATCGCAATGACAATGAAACAAAAAAAAGAGTGAGGATCGGTTACTGCTTTGCAAAAGTTCTTTTTTTTCTCTGAACGAAAATATACCAACATCACGGATCCGCTTACCTTCCCTTCGTTCGGAGAGAAGAACAGTGGCAGATGCGAGTGTTGCCTTTCTTGAAGACGGTGAGGGAGAAGGGGATTCAGCGAAGAGTGAAATGATGGTTGCTTCGTCCGTCAAACTTAGACTGCGGGGAGGTGGGGTTTTGTGATACGACGGCTCGTTACTGCCGCGCTACGACCGGGGTGACTCTCCGCCTTCATACTGCCTTCTAATTTGGTGGATGGCATTTGGGCCCGGGCGCTGCATGGCCCGCATGTCGGTGAACAAAAGTATAACGGCATTCAGTAGAGGGAGACGTTTCAATGACCTACGAGGAGCCAGAAGCGGTAGAGTGTCTCCACTGTACTAGTAGTAATTGTTTTTCTGGGTAGCTGTAGAGTGTCTCCACTGTACTAGTAGTAATTGTTTCTCTGGGCCCAAGACAAAACAGCCCATCCACACTAGTAAATAGTAAAATCAATTCAAAAGCCCATCCACACTGGGTGCTCTTCTTCCTCCTCGCTCCCACCCACCTCACGTCAGCTCGCTCCACTCGTACCCCCAAATTCCTCACCTCACTCCTACAGAAAACCCCAGCTCCCCTTCTTCCTCACTCCTACAGAAAACCCCCAGCTCCCCTTATTCTTCGCTCGCACTACAACTAGGCTCGTCATTCGTTACTCTGCTCAAATCCGTGAGCGCGACGCGACGCCATCGAGGAAAATGGAGTCGGCTGACCCCAGCGCCAAGAAGATGAGACTCCCGCCAGCGGCGACGCCTGTTGTAGATCCCGCACCCGGCAGCGCGGGGAGAAGTGGCGACCCCGCCCCCACCGGATCCCAGGAACCCATAGAATCTCGGGTGGACCGCATCAGCGATCACCTGGACGCCGTCCTTGGGGAGATCATCTCGCTTCTCCCCACCAAGGATTGCTGCCGCACCCAAGTCCTCTCAATTCGGTGGCGCCCTCTATGGCGCGCCGTGCCCCTTAATCTCGACTGTCGTCAGCTATCTCTCTTCAATGATTTTGAAATCCCCAGAGCTATCATCTCCTCCCACCAGGGCTCCGTTCAAAGCCTCTGCATCCCGTCATGCTACCTGAGCAAGCATACCATGCCCTGCACGGTGGACGCCTGGCTGAAATCCTCTGAATTCACAGAACTACAGCTGCTTGAGTTCTACTATTCCCCTGGAAATCACATACCACATACCGAATGCCATGAACTTGTGCCCTCAGCACCGATGTCCATCTCGCGGTTTTTGTCCTCTCTCCACACCGCCACCTTTGCGCTGTGCTACCTACCAGACAATCTGGTACTAAACCTTCGACTCCCATTTCTCAAGAAACTTTCACTTGTGCGGGTTCGTATATCGGAGGCCTCATTGCACAACATCATCCACTCCAGTTGCCCTGCGCTGGAGTGCTTGGTGCTTGTTTTCACAGTTAGAATCGGTTGTCTCCAAATAAAGGATCCTAACCTTGTAAGAATTGGAATTTCTTTTGACGGAAGGCAGCTCATCATCCAAGATGCCCCTTCACTTCAAAGGTTGATCCTTGATTCTAGTTATTCACCGTTGCAAATAACCGTCCTCTCTGCACCTAAACTAGAGACCTTGGGTGTAATACATGATCTCCGTGCTCATTTGAATATGGTGTTTGGCTCCACAGTTCTTCAGGTACTTTATATTATCATCTACACTTGTAAGCATAAGGTGCATTTTAAATTTCTGCGCATAATTTATATATCATCTTGGAGTACACATTTTGTACTAATATTATGTTCTATGCTCAATGAAGAGTTTCTCCATGGATGGCCTATCAATGGTGCTGGATTCTGTCAAGATCTTATATATCCAAATGAATAGTTTTGATCTGAACAAGATTATTGGCTCGCTGCAATGCTTTCCATGTCTGGAGAAGTTGTATATAAAGGTGATAATTTCACGCACATTGGAAGCCCGCATATATTGTACTAGAATTAACCGTTCAGCTGTTGCTCTTTTGACACTCTTCTTTTAGACCTTAACTGTTTTCAATCTTCATGTCTATTTAGGCAATAGGACGGGGTAAGAAAGTTATAACCAATCGGTGGATTCGTAAGCATAGGGATTTTCTCACTTCTCATGAGATTCGATTGAAGACAATAACGCTAGAACGATATGTAGGCAACCATGCAAACACAAGATTTGTCACATTCTTCCTGCTGAATGCGAGGTTACTATTGTCCATCAGGCTTAAGTTTATCAGCAGCATGGTTTTGACGGATGGGTATGTCGAAGAGAAAAAAAAGGAGTTTCAGGTGGGCAAAAGAGCTTCTGAACGTGCCGGGCTTCTATTTACAACATATTGTGGTCATAATCCAGTAAATTTTACGACCCAGGATGTTCATTCTATGGACCTGACCGATCCATTTGACTGTGACTGCCGAAAACAGTGCTGGAGTTAGATGTTGTTGCCCTTTTCAATCTGGTTTTTTTGTAAACCTGATGAACAATTAACCCTCGTGCTTTTGTATAGTTTGTAAGCTGGAGTTAGATGTTCCTGCCCTTTTCAACTCGGCTATGGCTGTCATATTTTCTTTGAAACAAGCCAAATGGCTTGCCATTCGTTTAATTTAGAGTGAAATATTGTAACAAATCCCAACCAAGGGAAATAACATCACTCTCGCCGGCTGCTTGAGCTCACTGTGCATTACAGAAGCCAAGTGATTAGCCCCCACCAGCACCCACAAACTTATTTCGAACTAGCACATCAAATGGGCTATAAATTTTCATAGGAAAGGCTGCATGACCGTGACAGATTTGGATTCTGACATTTGGGACCCGCGAGGAAATAGCCTATCCAAGGTGGTGTCGACTTACTAGCCAGTCAACAAACGATTCTGCCTACCAGCCGTTGGATTGACATCCAACATCTGTCGTGTATCTTCTATCTCTTGTCTTCTTCTTCCTCCAGCCGCCCAAACCAAACCACCCCGTCGGCTTCGCCTGCTCCCGCCTCCCATGGCTAGCTGCGCCTCCGCCACCCTACCGTACGTACCCTCCAACGTTGGCCAGTCCCTCCCTCTATTCCCCGACACGTCCTGTTATTCTCCGACGAAGTCAGCCCCAACACGCACCCACGCCCGAACCAGTCAACCCTCCTACTCCCCTCCGCCTGCGACTGGACCGGCGCATCTTCAACGGCTCCTGTCCATTCTGTCCGAGGCCTCGCCATCGTCCTCCGTCTTGTGGCCTTGGTTCGCTCGCCGTGCGCAGTGCGCCGCCCTCTTGCGTTGTCAACGTCGTCAACAACTGAGAGGAACAAGGAGATGGATGTACGTGGAGAGGATGACAGTAGGGACCCACCAGCGTCATGGCAGTACGCAAGCAAGTGCCTCTATAGTACAAGCCCAAAAATATGGTTCCTCCTAATGGTTGGACATCTGGGGCTCACGCCATTGTCAATGTAGTCAATAAATGAGAGAATTACACTATGAGCGGCTGACACCAGGGACCCAGCAAGTCGCGCAGTTTTTTTTAGGAACAAACAGTTGTTATTTATACTAGTTTTAGCGACGGATCAGGGTAACAATGGGGCTGTGCGGGGGCTGTGGCCCGTCTAGCCAGGGTTTTATTTATGTTTACCACATCATGAGCCCAGTTGTGTTTTTTTCTTGCTGAAAATGGCTAGCCCAGTTCTATTTTTTTTAAGAAATACCCAACCAAGGCCTACTTGCTTTATCGGCCCTGCTGGGCTGCAAATCTTTCAAGACGAGGAGAGTTTCATTCGGTTTGCCCAGAAATGGGTTGTACATTTTTAAAACACATCAAACCGGGAATTAGTTTCAATTTTTTTTCATTACAAGATCTTAAATTCCTTGATTTTTATGCTTGGACAATTATCTGGATTTTATATTTATATAAATTATTTTTCAAAATAGTTTGAATGTGAATCAATATTTCTGGATTAAAAGCAGTTGACCGCACCGAAATATGCAAAATTTTGTATACTTTTTAACCGTGGCCACAATATGGGGTGTAATGCTAACAAAAAGAAGATGGGCTCCAAAAAAATCTTAAGAATTAGCAAATGGGCTGTACACTATTAGAAATAATGGCAGATGGGTTGTATGCTGTTTTCCACAGATTTGAGGCTGACTTGTGTGCCTACTACAGGTTGACGCATATGCTTTCATAAAAAAAGGTTGACGCACACGCAAAGCCCTGTCAACTTAGTCAACACACGAGAGCAGTGACTGTTGGATGTCCATCCAACGGCTGTCGTGCTTCTTCAATCTCTGCTCTTCATGCTCCAGCCGCTCAAACAAGCGCCGGCGGGACTGCCTGCTCCCTCCTCCCGCAGCCGGCTATGCTGCCGCGCAGGCCTCATGGCCCCACCGTACTCCCATCGCTGGCCTAGCCATCCCTCTACTCACCCACACATGTTGTTATTCTCCGGTGACGGCAGACGAACCAGTAAACCCTCGTACTCCTCCGCGTGGGAAACAACTGCCGAGTATTCCCTGGCTCTATGTCGTTCCCTTCCTAGGCCTCGCCGTCGTCCACTGCCCTGGTGCTCTCGGCGCGGCCAGGTCAACGTGGTCAATGAACGACATCCATCGGAAGTGGACTGTACGTGGAGAAGCTGACAGCTGGGTCCACGGCCGCACGCAAGGAAATGCCTCCTTATTAGGCGCAAAATAATGATTCCTCCACCTGACAGCTAGGACCCACAGGAAGGGCCTCTGTATTTCGTGAAAAAAATGTTCCCCCCGCTAACAGGTCGGACCCACCAGCTATATCTTCGCACGCAAGGAAGTGCCTCCTTATTACGCCCAAAAAAATGAATATCCCCCTCCTAGCTGGGACCCACCATATTGTTGGGCTGACTTGTGGGCCTACTAAGTTGACGGGGACGGAGGGCTTTGTCAACTTAGTCAATACTCCAGTGACCGTATGATGTCCATCCAACGGCCATAGTGCTTCTTCAACCTCTGGTCTTCTTGCTCCAGCCGCCCAAAGCAGCGTCGGTCGTGCCGCCTGCTCCTGCCTCCCGTGGCCGGCTGTGCTACCACGGAGGCCTCACTGCCCCCATACTACTCCCACCACTGGCCAGGCCATCCCTCCACTCACCCACACCCCCTGTTATTCTGCGGCGACGGCAGCCTCACACCGCAGCTGAACCAGTGAACGCTCGTACTCCTCTCCGCGTGGGCATCCACTGCCACGTCTTGCTCGGCTCCGCGTCGTCCCCTTCCTAGGCCTCGCCGTCATCCACCGTCGTGGTGCTCTCGGCGCGGCATGGTCAATGTGGTCAACGACCGACTTCCATCGGAAGAGTACTATACGTGGAGAGGCTGACAGCTGGGTCCACGGGAGCCGCAAGGAAGTGCCTCCTTATTACGCGGAAAATAATTATTCCTCCACCTGACAGCGGGGACCCACCGGACGGGCCACCAGTATTTTGCGAAAAAAATGTTTCCCCCTGACTGCTAGGACCCACCGGACGGGCCACCGTATTTCGCGAAAAAAACGTTCCCCCCGCTGTCAGCTCGGACCCACCGGAAGTGCCTCCTTATTACGCACAAAAAAATGAATACTCCCCCGGCTAGCTGGGACCCACCTTGGTGGGAGGCTGACTTGTGGGCCTACTAAGTTGACGGGGACGAAGGGCTTTGTCAACTTAGTCAATATGAACGATTCTAGCTCCAGTGACCGTACGATATCCATCCAACGGCCGTAGTGCTTCTTCAACCTCTGGTCTTCTTGCTCCAGCCGCCCAAAGCAGCGCCGGTCGTGTCGCATGCTCCTGCCTCCCGTGGCCGGCTGTGCTGCTGCAGAGGTCTCACCGCCCCCTACTATTCCCACTGCTGGCCAGGCCCTGCGGCGACGGCAGCCTCACACCGCAGTCGAACCAGTGAACCCTCGTACTCCTCTCCGCGCGGGCTTCCACTACCGCGTCTTCCCCGGCTCTGCGTAGTCCCCTTCCTAGGCCGCGCCGTCGTCCACCGCCGTGGTTCTCTCCGCGCAGCGTGGTCAACGTGGTCAAGGAACGACTTCCATCGGAAGAGTACTGTACGTGGAGAGGCTGACAGCTGGGTCCACGGCCACAGCCCAGTTTTTTTGTGATTTGCAAAGTAAGTCGCTTTGTCAGGCCTGTTGGGCTGCAAATCTTTCAAGACGAGGAGAGCTTTCATTCGGCTGGCCGAGCAAATGGCCCATCAGTAATGAGAAATGGGTTGTACATTTTTAAAACACATCAAACCGGCAATTAGTTTCAAATATCTTTTTTTCATTTCAAGATTTTAAATTACATTAATTTTTATGCGTGGAGAATTTGTTGGATTTTATATTGATATACATTTATTTTTAAAATCAGTTTGAATGTGAGTCAAAATTTCGGGATTAAAAACAGTTCGGACCGCACCGAAATATGCAAAATTTCATATAATTTTTTAACCGTGGCCACAATATGGGCTGTAATGCTAACAAAAAGAATATGGGCTCCAAAAAAACCTTAAGAATTAGCAAATGGGCTGTAAATTATTAGAAATAATGGCAGATGGGCTGTATGCTGTTTTCCACAGATTTGAGGCATTCCTAAAAAAATAGGTTGACGCACAAGCACTGACTATTGGATGTCCATCCAACGGCCATCGTGCTTCTTCAATCTCTGCTCTTCCTGCTCCAGCCGCTCAACAAGCGCCGGCGGGACTGCCTGCTCCCTCCTCCCCGCGGCCGGCTGTGTTGCCGCGTAGGCCTCACCGCCCCACCGTACTCCCATCGCTGGCCTAGCCATCCCTCTACTCACCCACACCTGCTGTTATTCTCCGGCGACAACAGACGAACCAGTAAACCCTCGTACAGTCGTACTCCCCTCTGCGTGGGAAACAACTGCCGAGTCTTCCCTGCCTCCGTGTCGTCCCCTTCCTAGGCCTCGCCGTCGTCCACCGCCGTGGTGCTCTCGGCGCGGCGTGGTCAATGTGGTCAATGACCGACTTCCACCGGAAGAGTACTGTGCGTGGAGACGCTGACAGCTGGGTCCACGGCCGCAGCAAGGAAGTGCCTCCTTATTACGCGTAAAATAATTATTCCTCCACCTGACAGCGGGGACCCACCGGACGGGCCACTGTATTTCGCGAAAAGAACGTTTCCCCCTGACTGCTGGGACCCACCAGCTACACCTTCGCACGCAAGGAAGTGCGTCCGGGCAAAAACAAGAAAACGATTTGCCCCCCTAACTGTTGGGACCCACCAGCTACATCTTCGTACGCAAGGAAGTGCCTGACAGTCGGGACCCACATGGTCGAAGCGTATGTAGGGTTGTCATTCTGGTTGCGAACGTGTACGTACATATATACTGGTGGATGTAGAGGCGCGCACATGTCGTAGTAGAGGCACGCACGTAGCATGTACACATACGTGTACATACGAGCGGGGTCTCGAACGCCTACTCGCGCATACGTATGGCGAGGGCTCGTCGACACGACTGGGTCGGAACAGAGAAACAGTGTCGTCGTCGTGTTCATGGGGAGGCAACGGAATGCGTCGTGTTCATGGGGAGGCAACGGAATGCGTCGTGTTCATCGGGAGGCAACAGAACGCGTGGGAGCCAACCGGCTGGGTCGGAACGGAATGCCTGGTCGTGTTCATCGGGAGGGCTTGGATGGAACAGGCGATGGAAACGAGGCCTGGCGTACCGCAGAACGGAGAAACGGCCTTGTGTTCGACCGGCCACGTTCGAAACGGGATCATGTTCATCGGGAGGGGTTTGGCGTACCGCAAAACGGACGAAACAGACCTCCTAAGGTCGAAACGGGGGTCCTGTTGATCGGGAGGGGTGTGGCGTACTGCAAAACGGATGAAACGGACCTCCTACGGTCGAAACGGGGGTCATGTTGATCGGGAGAGGTGTGGCGTACCGCAAAACGGACGAAACGGACCTCCTACGGTCGAAACGGGGGTCGTGTTCATCGGGAGGGGTGTGGCGTACCGCAAAACGGGACTCCATGGGATACTGTTCATCTCCACCGTCGACCTCCTCCAGCCTCCACGGGCTCCTGTTCATCCAGCCTCCACCGCGCGCTACTACACCGGCTACTGTTCAACCACCCCTCCACGGGCACCCCTCCACCGCCTACTGTTCATCCAGCCCTCCACACCACGGGGTCCTGTTCAACCACCCCTCCACCGTCTACTATTCATCCAGCCCTCCACACCATGGGGTCCTGTTCAACCACCCCTCCACCGTCTACTGTTCATCTAGCCCTCCACACCACGGGGTCCTGTTCATCCAGAGGCAACGCCACCGCTCACTTTTCATCCAACCCCTCCCCCCCCCCCCCCCCGCAACGATCACTGTTCATCCAATCGATCGGCTTCAGTTAGTAGCAGTAGCGAAGGAATCGCTCGATCGGGTTCAGTTAATAGCCATCGATCGATCGCTCGGGTTCAGTAACGTGTAGCCTCCAGTGCAATCGCTCTGGTTCAGTTAGAGCCAACGCCTCGCACACACGCGCGTACGTGTACGAGAGAAACGCACGTCACTCGGCCCCCGACCTCCCACCGTAACCGGGAACTCCCTGAAATTTTCCTCCCCCTCGCTTCTACCATGGTTTTTTCCGTCATGGACGGCCCAAAGAATGTCATGCAGCTGCGTCTCCGGCCCGCCCAGGACGAAAAGCTCATTTTCTGTCATGATTTTTTGTCATAGAAGTAGGAGCCCACCACATCTATGATGATACCGGGTTTTGTCACAATTATCGTCATAGAAGTGTCATATGTATGACAGAATTTTTTTTCGTTCGGCCCAAAATGTCACGGATGTGTCTTTTTTTGTAGTGTTCCTAGGCAGTTCGGCCAGCAAGAGGACACCCGTCAGGACCTTGAGCACTGTTTGCCGCGTCCCGAGGAGGAGCCCAGACTCCTGAAACCTCATGTGGTCCTGGCTGCTGAGCAAGGTCCACATTGGGCGAGAATGGCGCTGAAGCGGAGCGACCCGGCGTTTGACGAATTCCTTCACCACCATCAGTGCAGTTACGCCGCGATCTTTCAGCAACCTCAACCTGAACCAGACGTTGGCAAGGCGGTGGCTCGTGAGCCGTTGATGGCTCCAGCCGGAGTTAGGAACAGCGGGCCTCGACGGATCCTGGAGCAGAGGACTGAGCAAGCCGGTATCGACGAACATCCATCGTGTCCGGAATTCGCTCGTGGATGGAGGAAGCTCGAAGTTGATCCCCTCGCCCGCCATCGCAGGCACGGCATGTAAGCTCACGCATCCTGAGCTTAGTTGAGGGTCGGTCAGATGCAATGAGAAGAAATGGCGAAGGAGGGCAACAGAAGGGGCTATGCCAGCCATGGCTTCGCACACGAAGGCGAAGACGGCAAGAAGAGTCACAGACTGAGGGTCGAGATGCAGCATGTGGATCTGATAATGCTCAAGCACCGCATTGAAGAAGGCGGAGAAGGGAGGAATCAGGCCAGCCCAGAGGGCATCTATGAAGATTGGGACCTCGGTGGCCGCCTGAGTCGTGCGAGTGCGAGATGCAGGCCAAGCCACCGTCTCCCCCCACTCATTGAAGTTGGAAGCAAGCATCGGGCGAACCTTGTCCATGGCCTCGTCGTTGAGCACCCGAGACCGGCCGAGCGCCGGCGCAAAGGACGGAGGCGCAGCTGGCATAGACAGAGGTCTCTTCCTCTTTTCAACTTGTTTCGGCGCCATGGCGATGGAGCTGGCGGAGCGCAAGTCAGATCGGAGAAGGGAAGCAGAGCCACAAGGAAGGAGGGGAATTGGGGAAGCAAGGCACAGGCGACGGAGGAATAACTGTGTAGGCCGCAGGGGCCGCATAGCCAGGCGGATTCAAAGGCAGCGTGGGGAAGCGGAGGCGCCCACGTCCAATCAACCGCCACGCGTCAACCTAGGCCGCATGCTTTTGGGGCCCGCTGTGCTCCGAACTTGACCCTTGGCTTCGCCACGAAGCCAAGCCCGAGCGCACCTTGGGCCCGGGGGCTACTGTCGGCGTTCTGGGAACGGGGGTCCCCAGACTTGCCTGCCTGCGGACCACAGCGTGGCTAAGCCAGCAGGTCGTACGGCCCATCTTCATCAACAAGGCATCCAAGACCCTCGCGAGGGTCCGAGCCTCGCGAGGCGGATGACGCAAGACCTTATCTATAGTGGCCTAGCCAGGCAGGCTCACGAGGAGCAGAGATATCAAGGCGGGGCAAACCTCACGAGGCTCTCATGACGTGAGCCATGACGAACGACACCAGGCGGGCGCCAGGCGGGCGCCAGCGTGCGCAGCGTCCTTATTTCCTCTTTGGTGCTAAGGAGGCCAGCGCAGGCGAAGAGTACCGAGGCATCAGGAAAAGGTTGCTATATTGGTGCAACGAGACCAAGACTAGGAGGACGGCAAGACGGAGGTCATCGTGGATCCCAAGACAGTGTCACCACCAGAGCTTTTCGCAGGCGAAGACCGCTTTTGTCAGGATAGCTTGTACTAGTTGTCCCCCTTCAAATTTGCCCGCCGTTGTTGGCTCCCTTCCCGCTCGATATTTGGGAAGAGGACCAGGGCCTATATAAGTAGAGCTAGCCACCATAGTAGGGGCATCTGATCTGAGCTCGATCCAACCCGATCAAGAGCCTACTCACAAGAACACCTCAACCTCAGGAGGTTGTTCACCCCTTGTATTGTTCATCATCAGCCCAAGAGGCAATCCACCACCAGCACACTGGAGTAGGGTATTACACCACAACGGTGGCCCGAACCAGTATAAACCTCGTGTCCCTCTGTGTTGCGAGTTCGTCGAGTTCTTCCGCGAGATCTTAGCGAGCTAGAGTGTAGATCGGTATGAGGGAAAGACTTCGCGCGCACCCCACTGTTCGAACCTTAAGGGTTTGCCGGAACCCCACATCCGACACATACATCGTCACCTTGCCCTCAACTAGTATTTGTTCATTTTGTAACTCCTGTTTGGAGTTACTAATCATAGAAACTGAACCAGTATCAAATACCCAGGGGCTACTATGAACACTAGTAAAGTACACATCAATAACATGTATATCATATATACTTTTGTTCACTTTGCCATCCTTCTTATCCGCCAAGTATTTGGGGCAGTTCTGCTTCTAGTGACCATTTCTTTTGTCGTAGAAGCACTCAGTTTCAGGCTTGGGTCTAGCTTTGGGCTTCTTCATGGGAGTGGCAACTTGCTTGCCATTCTTCTTGAAGTTCCCTTTCTTTCCCTTGCCCTTTTACTTGAAACTAGTGGTCTTGTCAACCATCAACATTTGATGCTTTTCTTGATTTCTAACTTTGTTGATTTCAGCATCACGAAGAGCTCAGGAATCCTTTTCATCATCCCTTGCATATTATAGTTCATCACGAAGTTCCAGTAACTTGGTGATAGTGACTAGAGAACTCTGTCAATCACTATTTTATCTGGATGATTAACTCCCACTTGATTCAAGCGATTGTAGTATTCATACAATCTGAGCACATGCTCAGTCGTTGAGCTATTCTCCATCATCTTGTAGGCAAAGTAATTGTCAGAGGTCTCATACCTCTCGACTCGAGCATGAGTCTGAAATACCAATTTCAGCTATTGGAACATCTCATATGCTCCATGACATTTCAGAACAATTCTGAAGTCCCGGTTCTAAGCCGTAAAGCATGGTGCACTAAATTATCAAGCAGTCATCATACCGAGCTTCTCAAACGTTCATAACGTCTGCATCTGCTCTTGCAATAGTTTTGTTACCTAGCGGTGCATCAATGACATAATTCTTCTGTGCAGCAGTGAGGATAATCCTCAGATCATGGACCTAGTCCGCATCATTGCTACTATCATCTTTCAACTTAGTTTTCTCTACGAACATATCATAAATAAAACGGGGAAGCTATACGCGAGCTATTGATCTACAACATAGACATGCAAATACTATCAGGACTAAGTTCATGATAAATTTAAGTTCAATTAATCATATTACTTAAGAACTCCCACTTAGATAGACATCCCTCTAATCATCTAAGTCATCACGTGATCCATACCAACTAAACCATGTCCGATCATCACGTGAGATGGAGTAGTTTTCAATGGTGAACATCACTATGTTGATCATATCTACTATATGATTCACGCTCGACCTTTCGGTCTCAGTGTTCCGAGGCCATATCTGCATATGCTAGGCTTGTCAAGTATAACCCCAGTATTCTGCGTGTGCAAAGATGGCTTGCAACCGTTGTATGTGAACGTAGAGCTTATCACACCCGATCATCACGTGGTGTCTCAACATGAAGAACTGTCGCAATGGTGCATACTCAGGGAGAACACTTATACCTTGAAATGTTTGTAAGGGATCATCTTATAAAGCTACCGCCGAACTAAGCAAAATAAGATGTATAAAAGATAAACATCACATGCAATCAAAATATGTGACATGATATGGCCGTCATCATCTTGTGCCTTTGATCTCCATCTCCAAAGTACTGTTATGATCTCCATCATCACCGGCATGACACCGTGATCTCCATCATCTTGATCTCTATCAACGTGTCGTCACATGGTCGTCTCGCCAACTATTGCTTTTGCAACTATTGCTATCGCATAGCGATAAAGAAAAGCAATTATATGGCGCTTGCATCTTATGCAATAAAGAGAAAACCATAAGGCTCCTGCCAGTTGCCGATAACTTTAACAAAACATGATCATGTCATACAACAATGTATATCTCATCATGTCTTGACCATATCACATCACAACATGCCCTGCAAAAACAAGTTAGACGTCCTCTACTTTGTTCTTGCAAGTTTTACGTGGCTGCTACGGGATTAGCAAGAAACGTTCTTACCTACGCATCAAAACCACAACGATTTTTCGTCAAGTGTGTTGTTTTAACCTTCAACATGGACCGGGCGTAGTCACACTCGACTCAACTAAAGTTGGAGAAACAGACACCCACTAGCCACCTGTGTGTGAAGCACGTCGGTAGAACCAGTCTCGCTAAGTGTACGCGTAATGTCGGTCTGAGCCGCTTCATCCAACAGTACCGCCAAATCAAAGTATAACATGCTGGTAAGCAGTATGACTAATATCGCCCACAACTCTTTGTGTTCTACTCGTGCATATAACATCTACGCATAGACCTCGCTCGGATGCCACTGTTGGGGAACGCAGTAATTTCAAAAATTTCCTATGCACACGCAAGATTATGGTGATGCATAACAACGAGAGGGGAGAGTGTAGTCCACGTACCCTCGTAGACCATAAACGGAAGCGTTATGACAACGCGGTTGATGTAGTCGTACGTCTTCACGATCCGACCGGTCCTAGTACCGAAAGTACGGCACCTCCGCGATCTGCACACGTTCGGCTCAGTGACGTCCCACGAACTCCCGATCCAACTGAGTGTCGAGTGAGAGCTTCGTCACCACGACGGCGTGATGATGGTGATGATGAAGCTACTGGCGCAGGGCTTCGCCTAAGCACTGCACGATATAACCGAGGTGGATTATGGTGGAGGGGGGCACTGCACACGACTAAGAGATCAATGATCAACTTGTCTGTTGTGCCTTTGGGGTGTCCCCTGCCCATGTATATAAAGGAGGGACGAGGAGGAGACCAGCCCTAGAGGGGGCGCGCCAAGTGTGGGGAGTCCTACTAGGAGTCCCAAGTCCTAGTAGGATTCCCCTTTTCCTTTCCGGAGTAGGAGAGAAGAAAGAGGGAAAGAGAGAGGGAGTAGGAAAGGGCAAGGGGGGTCGCCGCCCCCTTTCACCTATTCCTATTCGGACCCATGGGGGGCGCGTGCCTCCTTCCCTTTGGCCTACCTCCTCTATTCCCGTATGGCCCAATAAGGCCCAATACTTCTCCCGGCGAATTCCCGAACTCTACAGTACTCCGAAAAATACCCGAATCACTCGGAACCTTTCCGATGTCCGAATATAGCCTTCCAATATATCGATCTTTACCTCTCGATCATTTCAAGACTCCTCGTTACGTCCCCGATCTCATCTGGGACTCCGAACAAACTTCAGTCATCAAAGCACATAACTCATAATATGAATCGTCATCAAAGGTTAACCATGCGGACCCTGAGGGTAAGAGACCTATGTAGACATGACCAAAACACATCTCCAGTCAATAACCAATAGCGGAACCTGGATGCTCATATTGGCTCGTACATATTCTACGAAGATCTTTATCGGTCAAACCGCATAAGAACATACGTTGTTCCCTTTGTCATCAGTATGCTACTTTCCCGAGATTCGATCGTTGGTATCTCAATACCTAGTTAAATCTCGTTACCGGCAAGTCTCTTTACTCGCTGCGTAATGCATCATCCCACAATTAACTCATTAGTCACATTGCTTGCAAGGCGTATAGTGATGTGCATTACTGAGAGGGCCCAGGGATACCTCTCCGACAATCGGAGTGACAAATCGTAATCTCGATCAATGCCAACTCAACAAGTACCATCGGAGACACCTGTAGAGCACCTTTATAATCAACTAGTTACGTTGTGACAAGCACACTAAGTGTTCCTCTCGTATTCAGGAGTTGCATAATCTCATAGTCATAGGAACATGTATAAGTCATGAAGAAAGCAATAGGAACATACTAAACAATCAAGTGCTAAGCTAACGAAATGGGTCAAGTCAATCACATCATTCTCTAATGATGGGATCCCATTAATCAATTGACAACTCATGTCTATGGCTAGGAAACTTAACCATCTTTGATTCAACGAGCTAGTCAAGTAGAGGCATACTACTGACACTCTGTTTGTCTATGTATTCACACATGTACTAAGTTTTCGGTTAATACAATTCTAGCATGAATAATAAAAACTTATCATGAAATAAGGAAATAAATAATAACTTTATTATTGCCTCTAGGGCATATTTCCTTCATTAACCTCGGGCGCCTTCTCGACAGCCTCGCCCGCACCTCCTCGGCCAGGAGAGGTCCTTTGGGATAACACCTCGGTGTAATCCATGGTAACAGGTCAGGAAGCTCGTGGCAGCGTCTCGCTCTCTGCCATGTCGGGCGGCAAAGAGCTCCCCTTCGATAACGGAGTGTATGGAAGCTTGCATGGAGGGCTGAAAGGCACATAGCAAAATGGCTTATATAATAGAAAGGGAGAACTAAAGATAAACAGTGAGTATCTGAATACTCACAATTCGGCCAGGGGCTTTGCCCTTGGAGGCTTCTTGCGGACTAGTTCGGACTCTGAGACCAAACTGCCCTAGAGGATCACTTTCCCTCTCTTGGGCGCCTCCCACACCGGGCCTTCGGAGCCCATCCTCTTCTTCTTCCTCCCCTTGCGGGGGGACACGCTTTCCACCTCCTCCTCCTCTTCCTCCTCGTCTCCCTTGTCGGAGGAGAGGGCTTCAGTCTCTCCGAACACTTCATCCGAAGGACCTCTGTGGCGGGGGCCGCCTTTGGCCTCCTAGCCCTTCTTCTTCTTAGCCTTCTTCTCCGGCGCCTGATATGGCGCCGGGACCAGCATCCCTGTTAGCTAGGGTGTGGCCGGGACCTCAGGTCGCGGTGCCGGACAGTTGATCAGCTCCGCCTTCACCGTCTAGCCCTGTACGGAAAACAGGTATTATAAACTTTGTTATATCTGAAGTATTAAAACCGGATAAGTCTTCGGATGGATTATGCTCACCACTGAGGTCGGATTCTTGATGTCAAGTCCGATGTCCTCGGTCTTCTACGGCCATTTTTTCTGGGCCTTGAAGAGCTACTTCCATATATCTCCGTGTGTAGTGCCGAAGAAGCGCTTCATGGTCCGGGGCCCCTCCGGATTGAACTCCCACATGGGGGAGGCCAGGAGTTGGCAGGGAAGGGTGCGGTAGACGAGCATCACCTTAATCACGTTTGTGAGACCGGTGTTTTCGCCTAGCACGTTGGTGACGCGTTTGTGCAGCATCTGCACCTCTGGCTTAGACCCCCAGTCAAGGCCCTTGGCAGTCCACGAGGTGAGTCTCGTGGGGTGACCGGATCTAAAAGCGAGTGTGGTCGCCCAGTGGCTTTGCGGGGTTCGCTGATATAGAACCACTCCTGCTGCCACACCTTGACAGTCTCGACGAAAGCCCCTTTGGGCCAGACGACGTTGGGGAGCTAGCTTACCATAGCGCCGACATAGTCCACATGCTGACCATCGACCACCTTCGGCTTCAGATTGAAGACCTTGAGCCATAGGATGAAGTGTGGGGGGATGCGGAGGAGAGGCTCACACACGACGATGAACGCCGATATGTGGAGGAAAGAATTTGGGGCTAGATCGTGGAAATGTAGCCCGTAGTAGAACATGAGGCCCCGAATGAAGGGATGGACGGGAAACCCTAGACCTCGGAGGAAATGGGAAATGAATACGACCCTCTCGTCGGGCTTCGGAGTGGGGATGACTTGATCCTCGTTAGTGAGCTTGTGCGCGATATCCGCGGACAGAAATCCCGCGCTCCAGAGCTCGAAGATGGGAAGGCAGGAGCTAGAAGGAGGCATGAGGGAAAAAGGGGGAAGCTTTTCCCTCTTATAGGTAGTGTAATACCAAACGCCCTCCCCCCCCCCCTCTCAAGCCCTAAAACTCGCCTGTTCCCAAAGAGATCGGGCGAACGTCGCGGTTGGATTACCCAAAACTGTATTGATGAGAATCCCGCAATGGGCGGGTACGATCTCTGTTTTGACAAGACGTACCAATGGAGGCTATGCCTTGAAACGCGAAATGGGAGCGTAGAAATGGTTCGAAATGTTAAAGAGCCAGATGTGATGCTTCGCCGATAAAAGTTGTTAGTAAAAGACATTGTTTTATTTTGATATCCTACCTTCGTGGCTAAGGGTTATATTAACTATACAAAGCCGGATACAGTTCCTTTATGCAGAGAGTTATCCTAAAAAGTTCAGGAGAAGGAACCCGCCTTGTGATGCCGAAGACAATCCGCGTGCCGAACACATCGTTATCGAAGACTGGTTTAGGGGCTACCGAGGGAGTCCTGGATTAGGGGGTCCTTGGGTGTCCAGACTATTTGATATGGTCCAGACTGATGAGCCGTGAAGATAAAAGCAGAAGACTTTCCTCCCGTGTCCGGGTAGGACTCCTATATGCGTGGACTGCAAGTTTGGTGTCCGGATATACTATTCCTTCCCCTGCAAACCGACTCTGTACAACCCTGGATCCCTCTGGAGTGTATATAAACCGGAGGGTTTAGTCCACAGAGATCATCAGAATTCTCATAGGCTAGACAGCTAGGGTTTAGCCATTACGATCTCGAGGTAGATCAACTCTTGTAACCCCTATACTCATTGAATATAATCAAGTAGGAAACAGGGTTATACCTCCTTTAAGAGGGCCCGAACCTGGGTAAACATTGTGTCCCCATCGTCCCTTGTTACCATTGATCTTCAGGCGCACAGTTCGGAACCCCCTACCCTAAATCTGCCGGTTTTAACCCCGACAGCAGGGGCCTACACGACGTCGCAAGGGAGGTGGTACTCTTTCATATCTGCTTAAGTTACTGATCTCACCCGGAAAATAGATCTAACTTGTTTATTGTACTTTTCTTGTCCGTACCAAATAGTAGTGGCTAGTTGAAAAGCAAACATTGGTTGCGAAGTAGCCTTTGTCCGGTTTGCACCTTCAGATCCGCCATGGCATGATCACTATACTCGTAAAGCTTATGGTTTCCCCCCATTATATTCACTACCATCATCGTAGGTGCTTCGTGTGGTGCTAGCACCGCTCCTCAAGACCCCAACCCATCAAGCGAACTACAAGCCACTCATAATTCCAAAGCATAGTTGTTGAAATATGAATCTGATATGATGCTCATATTACTAAAACAGAGAACGTTTAATTGGTCACCTAATGTTCCTATATTCATTTTGAAAAGCATGTGCGCCACACACTGGTGGGGCTATAGTTAAAATATTGGGTGGGCCAGATGGCTTAGGCTAAAAGGGATCCCAAATTTTGGTACAAATTTACCTTCAATCATGTGTATATTGGACTAGGGCTGGGCGCGCCATGGCATTGTTTTGTTCTTATGTAGCTCCGCCACTAGCGCCACCTATAGAAAGATAGCAGGGATTTGCATTTCCCTGTGCGCTCTGGTACATCGTGGGTGGGCAACACACATTGTATTATCTAACTAGCAAGATTCCTGTGCATTGCACGGAACATCAAGATGCATTTGTATGAGTAGTTTATCTTGTGGGAGAAAAGGATGAGCGAGGGAAGCCCTTATCTACAAATGTGGAGAGGAGTCCGGGTAAATTGTCATAGTTTCCTTCCTATCCGTTAGATATAGATCGGACGGCCTTTATTTATAAAGTGGGGCGAAATCCTGCTTCTGTAAAATATAAGTCCTTTTAGATATTCCAATAAGAACTACATACAGATGTATATAGACATATTTTAGAGTATACATTCACTCATTTTTTTCCGTATGTAGTCCGCATTCGAATCTCTCAGAGATTTATATTTAAGAACGGAGGGAGTAGTACAGTATGTTCCTTGTCAGGAAGTGGAGCAAGGACATTTGTAGTCGACAGGTCTATTGGGTAGCTTCAGATGGATGCTTTCAACGATTCTAGATGGCCTGCCATTATAGTCGGTAAATGCTGGGAACTATGCCGTCTTTGATAGTCTAAACTGATAGTAACCGCATTGTGCCCTCAGTTGAATAGAGCTGCCCCTTTTGGCGCCGAAGCCATTCCGAACCTTTTCTTGCCGTACCGGCAATACAAGCCCATATGGTCCAGCTAGTTCCACTTTCCTGATTTTACTCTTAGTGCTTAAGGTTTTCTCCTTTTATCTACTCTACTATGATCTGCGTAGGTGCTTTCTGTCGTAGTAGCAGTACTCCACCCTTCAAGCTAAACAACACAACACTCATAATTCCAAAGCTTAGTTGTCCAAATATGATTGTGATATGATACTGATATTAGTTAACAGACACATTTAATTGTTTAGCGAAAGGTCCCACTTGTGTTTCCAAATGCATGTCGCGACATATAGAGAGACAGTAGAATTGCATTTCTTTGTCACTTGTTGACTGTACTTTATTTTCCATACCAAATCTTAGTTGTTATTTCAAAGCAAACATCGGTTGCGAACTATCCTTTCCGTGGTTTGCAGCTTCAGATCTGCCATCCCACTGCCATGCCCAACACTATACTCATCATGCTTACGATTTCCCCATTTTATGATGACCACGATCAGCCTACGTGGTTCGTGTCGTAATAGCACTGCTCCACCCATCGAGCTAAACAAGCTTAGTTGTACAAATTTGGATATGATATTATGCTGATATTAGTAAAACTTAGACATGTTTAATTGGTCAGCTAAATGTTCCTACTTCAGTTTCAAAATGCATGTGAGCCACATATGGAGAGACCGGAAGGAATAATATTTCACTGTGCGCTCTGGTTCATCATGGGTGGGCAACAGACATTGTATATAAAGACTTGTAATATCTTCAATCTGCTTGCTCTTCTGCTCTTCTTTAACATGATCATCTTCTCTTCTTTAATAAGTATGTTCCTTGTTGGGAAGAGTAGCAGAGACATTTGCGGTCAACTGGTCAGGTCGAGTTGTTCTCCCTTAATATATTTTGAATCTATCAGGTCAGGTCGACTTGTTCTTCTTTACTATATGTTGAAGCTGTCATTTGCGAAGTATCATCATTTTTGGAGCTCTCATATTTTGACTAGTAGGCCACATTATATTAATGCACACACCAAATTATAGCATGCATGGCATCTCTCAGAAGAATTGCAGAGATAGCACAAAGGGGTTTACAGGGAGGCATATTGGATTAGAATCACTTATGCATTACAAAGATAATCTCACTTGTTTTTATGTTTTCATGCATGTCAGGTATTGAACATGATCAAATGAATATGAGAATGGGCGCATGAGAGGAATATTGCGGAACAATCCAGTGGCTAACAAACTTGGCATGGTGGAGGATGGCCTATCTTATTCACCCATCAAGGTGCTTGCTCTAACTTGGCAAGGTTGTATTGGTCGCACATATTTTGCATATGACCTCTTGCATTACTTGTACTTTGTTACACCACCACCTGCTTAGTTTAAGCATCATATATGAGTATATGCCATACCTATCCATTTTCTGTACCTATTCCATGTGTCATCATACTAAGTTTTTCTAGTCAAATGTTGTTCTTTCGTAATAGATGTCCAAAAGGAAGAGGGTGAGTGCAGATCCTCAAGGAGTACAAACTAGGTATTGGAAAAGGTAGTGATACCTGTTAAATCAGATAGATCAGTAGCCACAGAAACTAGAGGCCCAACTGTACTACACTTTACCACTACTCCACTGGCCAAAACCCTATTAGAACTGCAGAGAGCCCAGCGTCAGGTACTCTCTATGATATCAATTCAAAATTTGAACTACTAAATTTCTGCATGTGCCTTACCTTCTCTCTTGTATGAAAACTAATTTAGATGAACCTCCTTTCTCAAAGGATCATAGGATCTCACAACAATACTGGGCACTGCATTGCTCTTGTCAGTACCTCTTGCCCTTTGTCAGCATAGTTACACTCATTGCTATTTGATTATGTAGTCACTGTAAATGTTCTCTTCTTTATCCTCCCTTTGATCGAAATTATAAGATCTATATTTACTCTTAGATAAATGTAGAATTAACACAATGGTTATGAAGTTTTGGATTGCTCATGTAAGTACCTGTTGTCATGTACTCCCTCTGTGTCGAATTAATTGTTGATCAATTGGACGTATTTAGAACTTCATAGTGCTAGATACATCCATTTGAGCGACAAGTAATAACAAACGGCGGTGGTATTATTGTACTTGCATCGTGAGATAGTTGATTGTCTAGCATTACTCTGCATCTTATCTGCCCTGCCCTCCACTTTCTCCAAATTATTAGATCTACATTTACTCTTACCAAAATGTTGAATAAAGCCAATGCCACTACACATGTGATGTATGCATTCCTCTTGTCAGTACCTTTTGCCTTGTAACACTGTACTTAATTAATTGCTATTTGATTATGTATCATCACTCTGCACCTGAGCTTCATTATCCTCTATTTGTTCCATTATTATTTGATCTATATTTACTCTTTGCAAAATGTAGAATAATGGCAATGCTTATGAAGAAGTTTCTTTGGGGAATTTATTGAATTTTCCTTCCATCGACATGGAGAAGGGCTTTGTCCAGCCTGTGTTACATGTAATGTAAGTTCATCCTTCTCAAGCCTTCACACTTTGTTCTAGTATAGATTTGGATAGGCATCATTTCCTCCACTGATGTTTACATCTGATTGGATGTTTCCAACAACTACCAGTTTTAAATTGTAGTTGTAAAAACATGTTCCTTATGTAGAACAAATCCATTTATTTGCTTAGATAATTGTGAAACCTGTTACGTGTCTCCTTGTTTCTCATTCAGAGTCGTATCTCTTATGCCAGGCAGAACTTTAGGGAAGATAGTGAGCCAAAGCATCTTGAAGAGAGCGAGATGACCCCAAGGTCCTCTCTTCATGAAGACAGTGAGTTGAAGCTACTCACCAGCAGCTGGGAGACAACCTCTATGCAGTCGCTGCCTCAATCAGTTCAACTTCATCAGTCTCAACTTAAAGCGAAAAGGCTTGCTTCAGCTCAACTCCGACTTGATGTCAATGATGCAATGAAGATCTCAGAGGACTGCCTTGCATGCTTTGGTGCTATACAGCTAGGGATGGGGCATCTATCATTGACACAACTGAGGTCTCATCAGCTTGTTTGGCTGCTTGCGGTGCCCGTCTCGGCCAGGCCTAACGCCTTCTGAAGTGCTCTTAGTTTTGTATATTCTTTTTTCGGTGCGTTTATATGCACTGGTGGCGACCTTTGATGCCCAGTGTATGTAATCCGCGGTCACGTTGTGCTTTATTATCACTGGTGGCGAACTATGATTCACGGTGGATGTAATATGCCGTAATTTCTTTATTGTATAGTCTAGGTTTATTCTTGGTGGGTATGCTGTAATTTAGGCCGGAAGGTTCAATGGATCTCAATATTGTCGGTCTTTAGGCTGGCCCGTTACACATATGGGCCAAAACGTGGGCCTATTATCATCTTGGGCCATTAGCAGGTCCAAAGGTATAGTAGATTTCCGCCTTTAATAGGCCAAGTAAAGTTCTGGCTAGCTGGGCCAGAGAATACCATGGGCTTTTAATAGGCTAAAAACTAGATTGGGCTAGCATTGAGCCAAAAAATTCATGGTCCAATATATGACGAACCTACCTAAGGCCCATGTTTGGCACAAATAGGACGAGCCGTTAACAAGCCAAAATATATCTTGGGCCCTGTTTGGCCCAATAAAATTATGGGCTTTAAGCAGGCCGGTATCAACGTGGGCTATAGGCCCAATAGTGTCACGAGCCATTATCTGACGGGCTATAAGCATGCCGGATTCAACACAGGTTGTAATTAGGCCCAACTGTTACACGAGCCATTAACAGGCCGATAGGCTAGTTGGGCTGAAATTTATCCACGAAGACTACAGGCCGTTAAGAGGCCTAAAGTTACTTCGGACAAGAAATAGCCTAGTTTATACATGGGTCGTTAAATGGCCTAAAGTTAAACTAGGCCGACAACGTCCCAGATGCACCACGGGCCGCTAATAGGTCGAAACTATTATCGGGCCGAATGGTAAACGGGCATTTAAAAGGCAGAAATATGAACCTGGCTTAGAATGGGCCCAAAAGAACAGTGGCCTGTTAACGGGCCTGATCCGATATGGACCGTAATTTGGCCCAAAACAAAACAGGTTGTGAGTGGGCCAGGTCTGATATGAGCCTCAATTTGACCCAAAACATGACAGGCTGTTAATGGGCCAGCCCGCTAGTGTCTGAAAAAATATGGTGGGCCTTTAGCTGGGCCGGCCTTTTACCATAAATGGGCCACTGTTGGGCCGTGCCATGTGTCGACATATCATAGGCGTATTCCATCCATTGTAGGGATGACATCTGTCCCAACGATGAGCTAACACGTGCATTATCCGGCGAATGAGAATTTTACACGTGGAAAATCCCCATTGGTCGGGGTTGTTAACGGGTTATCGGATCCAAACCAGAACCAATAGCTTAACAGCAACCCGTTACGGTGGATGCCATGTGTCAGTCACCCTTGACGAAAGCACTTCTATGACGCATTATTTATCGTCATGTAAGTGGACACTTCCGTGATGATAACTTTGGTAATGTCATGGAACACTTCTACGACAGCACAGGTATGACTATCTTGATTCTGTCATAAAATTGTCATGGATGTACATGCATGACAGAAAATGTGACCTACTGTGACAAACATGTACCATCACAGAAGTGAATTTTTTGGTATTGAACGATGCAGACGTATGATCCGTGGGATTTGGGTTCTGGCCAATCAAAAAGCACGACACAGATCATGCACGGGGTCAACGTAATGATCCCAGTTGACCTTGATATGCTGGGGAACTGGGATCATTATGTTGACCCCGAATGAACTTGGGTTTTCTGATGATTTTACGCTGCTCTGTTAGATGGGTGCGTGGTCCCTTGGCTGGCAACTCACCAAATTCATCGTACTCGTCCTCATCAACAACATCCTCGACACCCACTACCCTCCTCTTCCCATGCATCACTACATGGAAGTTCTTATGCAAGGGGTCTTTCGCATAAAAATCTGGGTAGCATCGCTGGTAGGAATGAACGGGTCCGCGTGATATGCCATCGTTGTCCTGTTAACACAGGTCTTCCTGTAATCATCAACCTTTACATGACCAAGAGGGATCCATGCGCACCTGAATAATGCCACCTTAAATTTCACATAGTTAAGCTCCCAAATCTCTTTGATGGTTCTGTAGTATACCCTTTTATCAGCTTCATCTACAGTCATGCATTCTATTCGAACAGAGTTGTTCTGATATAATTAAGGTCTTCTCATCACGTAACTCAGTGTAGAACATGTATCCATTTATGTCATATGCTTGGTACCTCAACACCGTAGGTGATGGATTTTGTGCCAACCATGTAGAAATGTCATCCATGGATCCTTGTGCCAAACGATTCTTGAGCCATTCAGTGTAGTTTTTAGTGTGCTCCTTCATCTCCACATCTGATGAAGGCACTATTGGTAAGAAACTTTGGCGTATCTCCACCAAGTGTTCTTTGGCATAAGCGCTGAGAACTGGGCTGTTAAGCAATACCGTCAAATAGGCTTTCTCTGCCTATTCTCCGGGTGCAGCCTTTTGCGTGCCAGCAAGGACCGGCTTACCTTTCAGCCTTCCCTCGTGGCGAGATAGGGGCAAACCTATAGGTCTTTGATTCGTGTATTCGGTGCAAAACTCAACCACCTCCTCCATGGTATAACCTTGTAGGATGCTTGCCTCTGGATGGTTTTGGTTCCGACAGTAGCTCTTCAGTATTCCCATGAACCGCTCGAAGGGACACATGTTGCGAAGAAACACAAGACCACAATACTTTATCTCGTCGACAAGGTGCACAGTGGGATGGACCATGACATCAAAGAATGACGTTTTGAAAAACATCTCTAGGTTGGCCAAAATTCTTGCAATATCCTCTTGCATATGATCCAACTCTTCAGGATCTACAACTTTCTGCCATAATTGGTTGAAGAAATCACATAGCTCAATGAGTGTGTTTCTTATATCTTTGTCCATCAGATTATTCCTGATGGCCACCGGGAGGATTTGTGTCAACATTACATGGCAATTATGTGACTTCATGTGTCACAACTTCATTTTACCTTAGCTCACATCCACGAGACTTCTGATCTTTGCGGAGTAGGAAGAGGGTGTCTTAAGTGACAACAAATAGGTCAAGAACTCTATTGCTTATTTTGTACTGTAATTGTAAGTCTGGCGAGCTTTGATGAATTTGTCATCATCTTCTGCTTCACTCTTGCGTTTTGATTGATCAGCAAGCATATCGAGCCGTGCACCATCACCATCCTTTGTTTTACCTTTAATCTTGAGCAGAGTACCAAGGATGCTTTCACATACGTTCTTCTCTACGTGCATGACATCGATGCAGTGACGTACATGTAGAATCTCCTAGTAAGGTAATTTCTAGAACACCAATTTCTTTTTAAACACTTGACCCTTGGGTGTTTGTCTCATCGTCAAAGTGAGCTTCTTGCCAAGCACAATATTAATTTGTTTAGCCATGTTGTGGACCAGCTCCCTAGCATAGGGTCCTGGGTCCACATCTACCTCTGTCGTACCATCAAATTCAGCTTTCATCTTTCGGTATGGGTGATTTCTCCGTAAGAACCTACAATGATGCAAATACAAAGTTTTGCGTGAGTTGGGAACAAACCTGCTAGTTGTCCTATCCATGCATGTGACACACCCTACATATCCCTTTGTTTTCTACCCCGAATTGTTGCCTAATGCTGGCATATCTTGAATGGTGTGCACCAGCATCGCATGTAGATCGAAAATCTCCTTTTTGTCTGCATCATAACATTTTACAGTAGGCGCATCTATCCACATTGTCAGCAGTTCTTCTACCAGTATCCAAAAGTAAATGTCGATATCATTTCCAGGTTGCTTCGGCTTGGATAATCATTGACATCATAATATATTGTTTCTTCATAACAACCATGGAGCTAGGTTATATATGCACAGAAGCACCAGCCATGTGCTCTGATTGGTGCTCATATCGCCAAAAGGATTCATCCCGTCAGTACACTCCCCGAGTCTTATACTTCGAGGATCCTTGGAAAAGTCTTCAAACTTGTTGTCAATTAATTCCCACTAAGCCCGATCTTTTGGGTGCCTCATATATTTATCCATAGTTCACTCATCATGATGCCACCGCAACCTCTTTGCCTCTATAGGGTTTGCAAACAAATGCCTCAACCTTGGAATTAAAGGCAAGTACCAAACAACCTTGGACGGTATTGCTGTCTTGATCTCATCGTCCAATTTGTACTTGTCCTTTGCTCTCCTGCGCTTGTATCGTGCATGCTTGCATGTGGGACATGCATGGAAATATTTGTGCTCACCACGGTACAATACACAATCATTCACACAAGCGTGTATCTTTTGTACTTCAAGTTCCAATGGAAAACTATTTTCTTTGCTTTGTTCATGCTTCTGGGGAGCACATTATCTTCCAGAAGAATTTTTTGAAAAGACCTAACATCTCTGTGAAGCCCTTGTTTGATAGACCGTTTGCCGCTTTAAATCTGAGAAGCGCCAGGGTGTCACTCAACTTGGAATATTTCCTTTTGCAACCTGGATACAATTCTTTCTTGGAGTCTGCATCAATGGTTGGTAGATCCTAGTACCCAATCATATCCTTTTTTGGGCCCTTTAAATCTGCAATCATAGCAGCAAAATCTGGCATATCAAGATCGTCATCATCTGCGTCAACGTCTTGGTTTTCCTGTGGGAGTTTCGGATTTCCGGTGTTCCATTGGTAGCTTGACGCCTCTACCTTGATGTTAGATTCAACATCCATGTGACACTGACCGGGGTTGGCATCTCGCAGCACTGGGTATATTCATCCATGACCTGCTCTTCACCGTGTCTGGTCCAACATGTATATCCATCGATGAATCCCCGAGAGAGTAAGTGCAACTGGACATCTTCAACTTCACGTGACTCTGTATTGGCACAATGAGTACATGGACATAGGATGTAATCCGCATCACCAATTCTCCTCTTTGTACTTTCAGCTAAATTCATGAACTCTGTCACGCCACTGATAAAATATGTGGTTCTCCGATTCGTCATCCATTGAGATCGTTCCATCTGCACCACACGCATGGTAATTAAAAACAAAACAACAACATTAATACACGGATTAACTGATGCCCAAAGATGCGTGCATAAATCACAATGTTTTATTTCCATAATTACTCTAGGCGCTCCATATTGTTATCCAGACATGCAATGACAAAAATTAATGGCCAGTCAATTTACATGCAGAGTACTACAACACTACCCTTAGGAATTGAATACCTTAATTAAGCCACTCACAAAAAGAATACCTTAATTAATTAGCCGCGGGGCGACCTCCACCCAGCAGACAGAGAAGCGTGACGCAGCGGCACGCCGAGACAGCAGGGTCGAGGAGCAAAGCTTAGTGCGGCTGCCGCCTGAAGTTCGACCTCCACTATCCCACCATCGACCGTGGTGGATGTGCTCCAATCATGCCGCCGCCGACCTCGATGGTTGAGCTCCTCCTATCTCCCACCGCAGACCAAGGATTGACCTCCTATTACACCGCCACCGCCCACAGACCAAGAATTGACCTCTTATCCGGTAGCCACTACCTACGCCGCCGCCGCCATCTCTATCCGCAGAGCTGTTGTTTTATTTTTTTGATGGATATCAGCAGAGCGGCTGTTCACACGGTATCACTGTAACTCAATTATATGTACAGGGTAGTACATCACATACGGTTATGTAATGGCAACCGTGTCTCACCTGCGTTCTCTTCTCACACGGTTTGGTGCAGAAATCGTGTGTGAAGTTGTAATACCTAACACAAACGACATGTATAAACAGTGTGCCATATACAACATATAGTGCCATAAGTAGTTCCCGACCGTTAGCCTATCCCCACAGTTTTCCCATTTCCCCCAAATCCCTAGATAGCCTCCAAATTCCCTCGCGTGGCGCTGACATTGGGGGAATGTGGACGAGTGGTGCTGATGGTTTCAGTGCGGCCGCTCCTGCTCATATCGCCACTCTCGGCAGCGCCGCCACAATGGCGGTCGCCGCCGAGCACTTGCCTAAGGTCATCAGAAAGGTAGGTCACTACTAGGAAAAGGCCTGCTAGTGGCGCACCTGTTGTGCCTACTAATGGCGCACTACAGGTGCGCCACTAGCATCACGCCAATAGAAATTTTTACTAATGGCGCACCAGGTAGTGCGCCATTAGTACATCACACGGTGCGCCATTACTATCTGACTTAGTAATGGCGCACCACATAGAAGTGTGCCATTACTAACATTTTTTTTCAATTTTTTTCAGAAATATTTTTTTCAATTTTTTTTCGTTTTTTCTTAATCTCGGGTCACTATGGCTTAATCTCGGGTCAATATGCTTAATCTCAAGTCAAATCGCACTCCGTGGTCAAACTTTCCGAAAGGTCACCCATCCTCACACTACTCCAGCCCAAGCACGCTTAACTTCAGAGTTCTATCCAACCCCAGCACCAGCTCACTTAACAGGCACTTGTTGATATATCTAGCATATCAATCCTATTAAACCTTGTTGATGTCTAGGACTTTGTTCATGTTCATGAGTGTGATGAAATTTTGAAAAAATATTTCAAACTTCCGTTCATATTACGTATCATACTTTGAACATTTTTTCCAAAAAAAATTGAAACTATTTTTTTTCTGTTACTAGTGGCGCACCTTGCTCCACTAGTAAGTTTGAATTTTTTTTCCATTTTTCCCCCTCGAGATCTTAAAAGTCCTGTATCTTTTTTTCTGTTAGGTTTTTGGGGATTCTAAAAATGTTCAACGGGGTTCCCCTAATTGAATTTGGATGTATCTTTTCGAGTAGATGATTTTTCATATAAAAAACTTTTTAATCCGAGTTCGTATGCAAAAGTTATGCCCATTTTACAAATTCCAGAGAGATTTTGCAAATAAAGTCGAAATTCATATTTGTAAATTTTCCCAACAACTAGACCACATATCACATGGGAAACTTATTTTATTTTATTTTTTTGACATTTCCATCATTTTCTTTTATTTTTTCTAAAACTGAAAAGGCAGTCCATGGGGAGTGCATTCGGTGGAATTTTTGGGCAAAGTTAGTAATGGCGCATCGTGGATGTGGTGCGCCATTCCTAGTTTAACTAGTAATGGCGCACCACACTAACGGTGCGCCATTACTAACTTTGAAAAAAATAAAAAAAATTGTTAGTAGTGGCGCACCGAGGGTGTGGTGCGCCATTACTAGTTAAAACTAGTAATGGTGCACTGTCCCCTGGTGCGCCATTACTAGTTTTGAAAAAAAAATTGTTAGTAGTGGCGCACCGAGGGTGTGGTGCGCCATTACTAGTTTTGGAAAAAATTTAAAAAAATTTGTTAGTAGTGGCGCACCGTGGATGTGGTGCGCCATTAGTATTTGGACACTAATGGCATACCAACACATGGTGCGCCATTAGTATATAGTAGTGGCGCACCACATGTGTGGTGCGCCATTAGTGTCTATATTATCTATAGCCCTTTTCCTAGTAGTGGGTGTACTACGGATCCGAATCGTCCTGTTAGGTTCCAATCTATCTCGATCTTTTTTAGCATGTCCAAAGTAGCTCCTTGCCGCATCCGTCCTGAATAACACCCCCCCCCCCCACAAGGAAAGCGATATGCTGCCAGATCTGGAGCATGACTCTAGACTCCCGCAACATGAGTTCGATTCCGAGTTTTGTGCTACCGAGAAGTACCAAAAGCTAAGTTGTGTGCACGGGCACACTCCCACTCGACGTGTATGCATGGAGGGATTCGACATTGGCAGGCGGTTTCTCAGTTTCCCCTTAGAGGTTAGTGCTAAGTTCATCATTTTACTTGAGTTAATGCCACCGCTTATCCTAAATAGTATTTAACATTGGCGGGGATATGATGCTTGTGCCTTTGTTAACTGGCTGGATGAAGAATGGCATGGCAGGGCTCGGAGTGTTATCACCAAGCTCGCAGAAGATAACGTAAAGCTGAAAAAGAAACTGGCTGATCTGGAATGTACAATCAGTATGATGAAGCAAGAAAGAATCAATCACAGGCAACAGGTGAAAGCAATAGACAAGAAGGAACTAGCATGTGTAGTTGTGGTTGTCGCATTAGCCATGTTCTGTGCGCTATTTGCGATGATGATTAGGGGTTTTGTTTGACAATATTGCTAAAGAACATCTAGATGTGCTCTAAGTAATGCACATCTAAGTCCAATGCCATTGATGTTACGCGAAGATTCGTGCAGATATTTTCCTTTGTCTTTTTTTCTGTTCCTTTGTAGTTTGATTATTACTGGGATCATCAATAAGAAGATCTCAATGTATTGCTTGCCAACTGTCCTACTATGTTCGTACCGGTACTGTGCATAATGCCAAAACTCGTTCCTTGTTTTTGTCATGAAAAAAGATCTCAGCCAATAGGAGTCTTGCGGCTAGTATGCATTCAATGACTTCAGACTACTTAGCATAACATGCATGCAATGGTCAATTCTCTACATGCAATGGTATTGATTACCAAATACTCTCTCCGTCCCAAAATAAGTGACTCAACTTTGTACTAAAGTTAGTGCAATGTTGAGTCACTTATTTTGGGACGGAGGGAGTAATCATCAAGTTCCCTCGTTTTTCCCCCACCTAGGTCACCGGTACGGAGGGAGTAGAAGTAATACAAAAAACTCTTGTTTCATATTTGGACGCTCCAACGCGTGTGCGTAATTAATTATCACATTGAGAACTGCGCAACCCCGGGAATTTAGAGCGACTGGGTACAAATAATTGCGGTTGATTATATCAATGGTTAGATAATCCGTCAACCCCCGCTTCAATTGGCATTTCCTCTTCTCCGCATACCCCGCTTAAGAGTCCACCATCTTCATCTTCCCCGGCTGGCTGCGCTACACACTTGCACACACTCTGCAATCTCGCTTTCTCGTAGTTTTTATACAGCCGCAACCATGTCAAGTGACAGCAAGGACGACAGTTCGGCCAGCAGTCTGGCGTCCGATGATAGGTGAACATCGGAATCATCCCGCTCGTCTTCCATGATTCCGGCGTCGAGCCCAGACCTTGATTATATGTGGATCATGGAAGGGATGCCGCCTCCGGAGTCGTCAGACAACAACCAATTGGACGAGGAGCCATCGGTGGAAGAAGAGGACGATGATGATGAAGAGGAAGAATTGTCGAACGAGGAGGACAACGACGATGACAGCAACGACGATGACGACGGCGGTGGCGATGAAAAGCCAACGGTCGGTGTCAAGAAGCGTCCTCATCAAGATGATGTCGCGGGGCCATCCAACAACAACAACAACAAGAAGGACTAAATTAAGCAGACTGCATATATCTCTGTTTTTGTTCGCTCATATTAATTTGTTATCTCTGTTTATCCTGTCTATCTCATCGCAGACGGTTAGTAATACGTCAACATAGATCTTCTACATTATCGCCCACAGGTTGGTTTCTTGAACTGTGTGCCCTAACGAGCACACAATTCACAAAAAAAGACCTTATGGGTTGTCTATAATGATCGCATTCTGATTACTGACATGTTTGCCGGGTATTACACACACTTGTTACGCCGAATCGTTTGTGTTCACCTTGATCATCGCAAATGGTTCATCGGAGCGAACTGTATGCCGTATTTCGCACACACCTTGATCTGGCTTCCCGTTTTTGTTGTTCTGTCTCATTGCAAACAGTTCGTATGGATCAACCGTATGCCTTGCATCGCACAAGCAACTAAAATCGGAGCCGTGTTTGATGTATCATTCATCACAATCGTTTTGCATCTTTTGTGTCGGTTTTTTTTACATCACCGTTTGTGATTAATGCATCGCACACAGTTTCATCAAAGGGTCCATGATCGTAGTGTCACGTTAGCAGCACCCTGCAGTAGTGTACCCACAACGTAGTTTTATTTCTCGTTTCTAGATGAAAGCAAGCGCTCGGTGTACGTAGAGTTGTATTGGTGGCAGATAGGACTTGAGAGAATATTGATCTTACCTTTAGCTCTGTAACACCCCGGATGTAACTTTCCATATTTGTAACTTCAACTCCTGCCATTTTCGGCTATGTGTTATGATATTCCCTTCGTGGTCGGGTTTTTTTTTTCGTTTTGCATTTTGTTCATGTCATGCATCTCATATCATGTCATCATGTGCATTGCATTTGCATATGTGTTCGTCTCTTGCATCCGAGCATTTCCCCCGTTGTCCGTTTTGCAATCCGGCACTCCCACCTCCTCCGGCGCACCCCTCTTGTTTCTTTTCGTGAGCGGGTGCTGAACTTTCTCGGAATGGACCGAGTCTTGCCAAGTGGCCTTGGTATACCACCGGTAGACCACCTGTCAAGTTTTGTTCCATTTGGAGGTCGTTTGGTGCTCCAACGGTTAACCGGGTAACCGCAAGTTCCTTTTGTGTGTTGCAGCAAAACCCCATTCCAAACAGCCCAAAACCCATCTAAGTCACTTCCATGCTCTAGGTCATTCGATCACGATCGTGTGGGCGAAAACCGCACTCCATTTGGAGCCTCCTAGCTCCCTCTACCTATAAATACACCTCTCCCTCCGAAATCTCGGGCAAAAACCACCCTAACCCTAGCAAAAAACGCCCCCGCGCCGCCGGACACGTCCGCCGCCGGCCGGACGCATCCCCGCCGCCGCGCCCGGCCAACCAGGGGCTGCCACGTGGCGCCCTAGCCGCCCGCGCCGCCCGCGGCCCGACGGGCCCGTACGCCGCCCCCGCGGCTCGTGCCCGTCGCCCGCCGCCCGTCTCCTCCCGCGTCGCCAGCCCCGCGCCCCGCCGCCGTCTTCCTCCACACCGGTCGCCGCCGCCGTCCGCCGTGCCTGCCGGCGCCCGCGTCGCCTCTGCCGCCGCCGCCGCAGCTCGCCGTCCCCGCCGCCTCGTCCCCTCGCGGTCCCGGACGGCGCGTCCCCGAGCCCTCCTCTCCTCCGGCCGCCGCGTCGCCCTTCCCCTCCATCTTCTCCGGCGAGCTCGATCTCGGCCGGCCCGATCCGATCTGAGACGACGGTTGACTTTTCCTTCCCTCTCGTTTTTCTCTTAAGTCATGAAATATTTGCAATACATGCTTAAGTTCATTGCATCATAACTCTCTGCATATGGCTCCGTTTCGTGCGTGTAATATATCGAAGTGTTCATATCAAGATGCTCTTCATTTTGTTCCATTATGCCATGTTCTTTTGAGTCCATCTTGATGCCTAAATCTCTGGTGCAAGAGTGCTAATTGCTGTTAACTGCTGTTACTTATCAGAAATTAGGGTTTTGTTATTTTTGTTGCACTTAATCTGTGCATCTTATGAGCATGAGCTCTACATGTGTTTTGATGTATGCCATGCCATATTTACAGTGGTGTATGCTATGTGTTTGTGTGATCTATGTGGTGACTATCACAAGCATGCAAACTAGGCTTCGTGATGTTTCTGATTTCAGGGACTTGGTAATTTCTCTAAGTCTGTGACTGCTGTTATTTTCTTGCTATGTATCCATCTGGCTACAGAGAGATCCATGCTCCTTTTGGTGATGCTCAGTAAGGATGTTTTGTATATATTGTTGTGCTCTATCCATCCATGCCCCTGTTTGCAATTATGGAGTGACATAGCATGTCTTATTCTTGCTCTACTTTTGCTATAAAATATTTCTGGCAGATTGGTAACATGATATTCAATTTTGCCAAGCTTGTTGTAGTTGATCCTTTCATGCTATGAACTTTCTCTTGCCATGGATAGCTTCATAAATATGCCATCTTGCTTTAGGTATTCTTGGTTTGTCATGAATTGCTTTGTGGTGACTGAATCAAGCTCACCAAGATGCCTTCATAATACTGTTTCTGCCATGCTCTGTTTTCTGCTAAGTCTGAAACCTGTTAACGAAACTTGCTATGTTTACATGGTTGCCATCATATCTTCTAATCCTTTTTGGCTTATGGTCAGTAAGGTACTTTTGTTATATGCATTCAGTAGATTCATTCCATGCTCTATTTTGCTATGTTAAGTTCCTGTAGCATGTTGATTTCTTGCTCTGAACTTTGCTACCTGATGCTGTTTATGCCATGTCCAGTAATTTCACCAAGTCTGTGAACCTGATATCTTTTGCACTTTTGTCATGCTTGTTTGAACCTCTTATGATGAGATCTAGCCGTAGCTCAGTGTTCATCTTTTGTCAAGCATGTCCTGTAGATTACTGCCATATGATTTTTTAATACGTTGCAGTGCTGTAGCATAGTTTCTTGATGTATTCTAAGTGCTATCATGCTGTTAATCGCAGCTTCGTGTCATTCTTGTTTTGCTTGCCATTTGCAAACCGTGGATCTGTTTCCGGTAATCTTTATATCGATTTCAACCGAAATCATCTCATCTTTCCATTGGCATGCTTGGTTTGGCAAGTTACTGCCTTATTCATCATTTTTCTTCCGGAGCACGCATATGCATCGCATATCATATCTCGCATATCATACATGTTTTGCATCATGTTGCTTGTGCATTTCTCGTGATTGATTGTGGTTCCGTTGCTTGTGTTCTTGTTTTGGGTAGAGCCGGGAGACAAGTTCATGAACGAGGAACCTGTTGAGTACGCTTACGAGGATCAAGCTTTCGACAACTCTGAGAACCTTGCAGGCAAGATGACCATACCCTCGAAATCACTTCTATCTTTGCTTTGCTAGTTGTTCGTTATATTTCCATACTGCGCTACCTACCACTTGCTATATCATGCCTCCCATATTGCCATGTCAAGTCTCTAACCATCCTTTCCTAGCAAACCGTTGTTTGGCTTAGTTACCGCTTCTGCTCAGCCCTTCTTATAGCGGTGCTAGTTGCAGGTAGTTGAAGTTGGTTCCATGTTGGAACATGGATATTTTGGAATATCACAATATCTCTTATTTAATTAATGCATCTATATATTTGGTAAAGGGTGGAAGGCTCGGCCTTGTGCCTGGTATTTTGTTCCACTCTTGCCGCCCTAGTTTCCGTCATACCTGTTGAGGATATAGACCTTAGAGTCACCCGCTAGGAGGGGCCGAGTTACTCATATGGTCACTGCCAGAAGCCCGGCGCCAAGCTTAAAGACGGTTGCTGAGACCATGCTGAGACCAAAGATGGGCTTAAGACCCGGATATGGCTTAAGGCCCGTAGTTGCAATCATTATTATGGTAGAACTTGTAGTGTAAGGCAAGAATAGTTGAGAGTCCGAGCCGGACACTCTTATGAGCCGGCCGGGACTCTGAGAGCTGCTGGGCGTCAGCCTCCCTATATAAAGGGACGACCCGGCAGCGGTTTAGGGACAAGAACAATCTCATCGAGAGCCGGGCATAGCAGTTTAGCTCCCTGGTGATCGTAACCCTAATCAATACCACCTCAAACTGGACGTAGGCTTTTACCTTCACCGTAAGGGGCCGAACCAGTATAAACCCTCGTGTTCCTTGTCCCGCATTAACCCCTTCAAGCTTCCTAGTTGCGATGGCTCCACGACTAAGTCCTAGCTCGAGGACATCTGTCGTGACAATTCCACGACAATACCGGTATTATGTTCCTTGAGTTTTGCGTTCCTTACGCGGTTGGGTGATTTATGGGACCCCCTTGACAGTTCGCCTTGAATAAAACTCCTCCAGCAAGGCCCAACCTTGGTTTTACCATTTGCCACCTAAGCCTTTTTCCCTTGGGTTTTCACGAGCCCGAGGGTCATCTTTATTTAAACCCCCGGGCCAGTGCTCCTCCGAGTGTTGGTCCAAACTAGAGCACCGTGCGGGACCGTCCCTTGGCAACTTGGGTTACGTTGGTACCTGTACGCTTAGCTTATCCGGTGTGCCCTGAGAACGAGATATGTGCAGCTCCTATCGGGATTTGTCGGCACATTCGGGTGGCTTTGCTGGTCTTGTTTTACCATTGTCGAAATGTCTTGTAAACCGGGATTCCGAGACTGATCGGGTCTTCCTGGGAGAAGGTTTATCCTTCGTTGACCGTGAGAGCTTATGATGGGCTAAGTTGGGACACACCTGCAGGGTATTATCTTTCGAAAGCCGTGCCCGCGGTTATGAGGCAGATGGGAATTTGTTAATGTCCGGTTGTAGAGAACTTGTCATTTGACTTAATTAAAATGCATCAACCGGGTGTGTAGCCGTGATGGTCTCTTCTCGGCGGAGTCCGGGAAGTGAACACGGTTTGAGTTATGCATGAACGTAAGTAGTTTCAGGATCACTTCTTGATCATTTCTAGCTTCGCGACTGTTGCGTTGCTTCTCTTCTCGCTCTCACTTGCGTATGTTAGCCACCATATATGCTTAGTGCTTGCTGCAGCTCCACCTCATTACACCATCCTTTCCTATAAGCTTAAATAGTCTTGATCTCGCGGGTGTGAGATTGCTGAGTCCTCGTGACTCACAGATTCTACCAAAACAGTTGCAGGTGCCGACGATGCCAGTGCAGATGACGCAACCGAGCTCAAGTGGGAGTTCGATGAGGAACGTGGTCGTTACTATGTTTCTTTTCTTGATGATCAGTAGTGGAGCCCAGTTGGGACGATCGGGGATCTAGCTTTTGGGGTTATCTTATTTTCATTTGGATTTGACCGTAGTCGGTCTATGTGTGGATTTTGGATGATGTATGAATTATATTTATGTATTGTTTGAAGTGGCGATTGTAAGCCAACTCTCGTTATCCCATTCTTTCTCATTACATGGGATTGTGTGAAGATGACCCTTCTTGCGACAAAACCACATTGCGGTTATGCCTCTAAGTCGTGCCTCGACACGTGGGAGATATAGCCGCATCGTGGGCGTTACAAGCTCCCTGTGGGTTCGACACTCCATACATATCACTTCCTTCTTTGGAAATTGCTATGATGATTCCTTGCACATGGGGATTATCAAGCTCTTTTCTGGCGCCGTTGCCGGGGAGCAATAGCGTGGGGTTGATATTTTCGTGTGTGCATCTTTGCTTTCTTCACTTAAGTACATTTTTCCCTTTTGTTTTTGTTTTCTTTAGTTGTGGGTGAAACAAACAAAAAATTAAATAATGAAAAATACAAAAAATTACTTTCCTCTTATGCCTAAAAACCTTTTCAAAAAGAGAAGTGATTGGAAGGTTATGCATTGGAGAAGTGAGGGTCGACCTTGAAAACTTGTGTTCATGCTCATGGAAATAATGTAGAATTTTTCATGGAAGTTTCTCGAAAATAATTATCCACTTGTATATATCCATTGTATTATAAAAATAATGTGCCAAGTTTTGGCTTTAGGATGATTAGATTGCTTGTTTGCTATGTGCGGTGTAAAAACATAAACTTTGGTTGTAGTGCGTGAATTCACTTTTTTACTGGAACGTCAAAACTTTTTGAAGTTATTACATAGTACTGCTATACAAATTGTTTATTTTGTCCTAATTTTTCAGATTTTTTAGAGTTACAGAAGTATATGAAGTTTCTAGATTTCTACAGACTATGTTGTTTTTGACAGATTCTGTTTCTTGTGTGTTGTTCACTTATTTTGATGAATCTATGGGTAGTATCAGGGTGTATGAACCATGGTGAAGTTGTCATACAGTAGATATAATGCTAGTATTAAATTGGAATGAGTTTACAACAGTACCTAAAAGTAGTGATTTGCTTTATTGTACTAACAGATCTCACAAGGATTTTCGTTAAGTTTTGTGTGGATGAAGTGTTCGAATATCGAGGATTTATCAATATAAGAGGAATAAGTAGAGGCAAGAGTTCAAGATTGGGGATGCCCAAGGCACCCCAAGTAAATATTTCAGGGATACTCAAGCATCTAAGCTTGGGGATGCCCCGGTTGGCATCCCATCTTTTTTCTTCAACAATTATGGGTATACCTAGGTTTTTGTTTTGTTCACATGATATGCGTATTTTGTGTTTTTCTTTTCCTTTATGCACTACGCTATTATGATATAGTCCTTCATTGATTTATAGAATACTTCGTGCGCTTCACTTAAATCTTTTGAGTATCGCTTTATAGAATGCTCTTTGTGCTTCAATTAAATCTTTTGAGTATGGCTTTATAGAATGCTTCGTGTGCTTTACTTACATACTTTGAGCTTGGATATTGGTCAATCTATATTAATTGTAGAATTCTCTATGAATTTCACATATATCTTTCAGAGTATGAATAAAATTATCATCGAAATTGGGCTTGGAAGAGTATTATTAAAATATCATGCCTAGCTAAAAGGCATTGAAGAAAAGCGCTTGTTGGGAGACAACCCAATATTTATCTCTACTGTTTTTGTGTGTTCTCATGATTATGCTACTTTAGTAATCATTTTTAATAACTTTTTCTCAATAAAGTGCCAAGTAAGACCTTTGGGATGATCTATGGAGATAGTTGACTTGATTCTATGCAAAAACATAAACTTTTGCACTCATTGCCCAAATTTTAAAAGATCACAGAAGCGTGATTCTGATCTGAGTTTTTTACACACGATTTACATACAAATTTCATAGGTTGTCCTAAATTTTCAGAATTTTTCGAGTAATAGAAGTTTGGCTAGTATTCAGATCATTACAGACTGTTCTGTTTTTGACAGATTTTGCCCTTAATGCATAGTTTGCTTTTTTTATAGTTTCTGTTGCTTATATTTCTTAATATAAATTGTGGAAATTATAGAGTATAGTTGGAATTATGTGGAAACAATTATGAATCTTTTCTTTGACAGTACCCAAGTGAATGATTTGTTTTATCATACTAACCCATCTCACAAAGTTCCGTTAAGTTTTGTGTGATTGAAGATTTCAAGTTTTGGGTGAGATATCAATATGAGGAGAGTAAGGAGTGACAAGATCCTAAGCTTGGGGATGCCCAAGGCACCCCAAGATAAAATTCAAGGAAGATACAAGCAACTAAGCTTGGGGATGCCCCGGAAGGCATCCCTTCTTTCGTCTTCAAAACTATCTGTATACCTTACTCAGAGCTATATTTTTATTCGTCACATGATATGTGTTTTGCTTGGAGCGTATTTTCATTATACTAGCTGTTTTAATAAAATCATTGGATCTGAAATCTTGAATGAGAGAGAGTCCTCACATGGCTATTTAACTATTTGACTACTCATTGATCTTCACTTATATCTTTCTAGAGTAGTTTTGTCATTTACTCTCGGCTTCACTTATATCCTATGAGTAAATGGTTGAATGAATTGAATATCATAAATATGAAATTATATATGTTTCATATGCTTATCCCATGGGGAGTGATGAATTCACATATAAGAAGTATAGGTGTTAAAATTTGTTGAAAGTTAGCAAACTCAACATTAGTCACTTAAACAATTCACAAAACAATATTGAAGGAAGAGAGATTTCTCATATAAATATACTATCCTGGGCATCTTCTATGATTGTGATCCCCATAACTTATTTTCAAACTTGAGCAAATTAGTTGAAGTTGGACAAGGAAGACAAGTAATGAGTAATGTTTGGGTATATTTCTATAGAGATACTACTTGTGGTGCTTGCTTAGGATCTTTGCTAGCCAAAAATTTGTACTAAGTAGAGATACTACTTGTGCATCCAAAAACACTTAAACCTCATTTCATGCCATGAGTGTTCACCATATCTACCTATGGATTGAATAAGATCCTTCAAGTAAGTTGTCATCGGTGCAAAAAGCAATAAAAAATGCTCCTCAATATGTATGATCTTTTATTGTAAGGGAAAATGAGTGTTGTACGAACTTGTGATGGTAAAGAAATAAAAGCGACAGACTGCATAATAAAGGTTGCTATCACAAAGGGCAATACAGTGTGACTTTCCTTTGTATTAAGAGTTTCCACATCCAAAATTAAAAAGTGCATGACAACCTCTCTTTCCCTCTACGAAGGGCCTATCGTTTACTTTCATGTATTTACTTTTATGAAAGAGTCAATAGTATTCCTTCTTATTTCAACCTCAATTATTCTTTAGTTGGAAAGCATCATGTGGTGGGAAATGATCCAAGCATATATGGCCATTCAAATATATTTGATCATGAATCATTATTGTTGACAATTATCTATATGATAAATAAGTTAGGAGGTGAAACATTAAGCCCCTATCTTTCTCTGTGTTCGATGGATGCTATTTTCTCTAAAAATATGCTTTGAGTGTTAGCAATCATGGAAGACTATATGATAGTTGAGTATGTGGAATTTTCTAAATCAAAGCTCTTACATAGACCCTTCCTGAAAATAAGATGAATTGTAATTGTTTGGTGACTGAAAGCATAGTTTGTTAGTTTTCAAGAAACTTTATGGTCTATACTTTAACATGTGAATAGCTTGTTACTTGATCATGAGAATTTTTATGAGATGATCTACTATTTATGATATATAATGATGCTAGAAAAAGTGTTCGGAACTATCATTGAACAAATTTATGCACTATGCTAGTATTCACACTTCTTAAGTTATTTCTTTTATCATTTACCTACTCAAGGACGAGCGAGAATTAAGCTTGGGGATGCTGATACGTCCCCAATGTATGTATAATTTATAAAGTATTCGTGCCATGTTTACAACCATTTTATATGGTTTTAGTATGATTTGATCAGAACTAACCTGGACTGACGCTCTTTTCAGCAGAACTACCGTGGTGTCCTTTTTTGTGCAGAAATAAAAGTTCTCGGAATGGGCTGAAAATTTACAATGATTTTTTGTGGACAAAAAAGACCCCAGAAGCATAGAGGAAGGACCAGAAGCTTCACAAGGAAGCCACAAGCCTGCTAGGTGTGCCCTAGGGGGGCGCGCCTTGAGGGCTTGTGGGCCCCTCGGACACCTCCTTGACGTGAGACCGACACCAAAAATTCTTATAAATGCCAAAACCCCCGAAAAGAACCATAGATCGGAAGTTCCGCCAACACAAGCCTCTATAGCCACGAAAAATCAATCTAGGCCGTCTCCAGCACCCTGCCAGAGGGGGCCGTCATCACCGGAGGCCATGGAAGAGGAAGCCGAAGGGGGCCATCATCACCATTTGGAGGCCAAGGACCAGAGGTAGAACCACTCCCCATCTAGGGGGGAGGCAGTGGAGGAGGCAGCACAAGGGGGAGACTTTCTCCCCCTCTCTCTCAGGGCACCGGAGTGCCGCCGGGGGAACCATCGTCGCGGTGATCGTCTTCATCAACATCACCTTCTTCATCACTTTCCTCATCTCTTTTAAGCGGTCCACTCTCCCGCACCCTGCTGTAATCCCCTACTTGAACATGGTGCTTTTTGCCACATATTATGATCCAATGATATGTTTCCATCCTATGATGTTTTGAGTAGATTTCTTATGTCTTTTGGGTTGATTGATGATCTAGATTGGTTTGAGTTGTATGTTTTATTTTGGTCCCATCCTATGGTGCCCTCCGTGCCGCGCACACATGAGGGATTCTCGGTGTAGGGTTTGCAGTATGTTCACGATTCACTTATAGGGGGTTGTTGCGTATGGGATAAAGGGGACTTGATACTTGAATGCTATGGTTGGGTTTTACCTTAATGATCTTTTGTAGTTGCAGATGCTTGCTAGAGTTCCAATCATAAGTGCATATGATCCAAGTAGGGAAAGTATGTTAGCTTATGCCTCTCCCTAATATAAAATTGCAATAATGATTACTGATCTTGTTAGCAGTTGCCTAGGACAATTCCGCATACTGTTCCATTATTATTCCACACTCGCAAATTGTAGTATATTATAATATATTCTAACTTTATGTTAACAACACCTATTTTTATATTAGCTATCCGATATCATGCAAAGATATCCTCTTTATACCCACAAACATAGGTTTATTTCTCGTTTCTAGATGAAAGCAAACGTTTGGTGTACATAGAGTAGTATCGCGGTCGAGAACCCACAAGTAAACGCGATCGCAGCAGTTTTCGAGGGTAGAGTATTCAACCCAAATTTACTGATTCGACACAAGGGGGAGCAAAGAATATTCACGAGTATTAGCAGCCGAGTTGTCAATTCAGCCACACCTGAAAGACTTAATATCTGCAGCAAAGTGTTTAGTAGCAAAGTAGTATGGAAGTAACTGTAAGAGTGGCAAAAGTAATAGTAGCAGTTTTGTAGTGATTGTAACAACAGTAACAACGAAAGTAACTTAGGAAAGATCAATATGTGAAAAGCTCGTAGGCAATGGAGCGGCAATGATAATTGTGTCGGATGATATTCATCATGTAGCAGTCATAACCTAGGGTGACACAGAACTAGCTCCAATTCATCAATATAATGTAGGCATCTATTCCGTATATAGTCGTACGTGCTTATGGAAAAGAACTTGCATGACATCTTTTGTCCTACCCTCCCTTCGCAGAGGGGTCCTAACGTAAACTAAGGGATATTAAGGCCTCCTTTTAATAGAGAACTGGAACAAAGCATTAGTACTTAGTGAATGCATGAACTCCTCAAACTACGGTAATCACTGGAAAGAATCCCAATTATTGTCACCTTGGGGTATGCGGATCATAACTCGTAATAGGTGTCTACAACTTGCAAGATAGGATCAAGAACTCACATATATTCATGAAAACATAATAGGTTTAGATCCGAAATCATGGCACTCGGGCCCTAATGACAAGCATTAAACGTATCAAAGTCATAGCAGCATCAATTTTAGAACATAGTGGATACCAGGGATCAAACACTAACAAAACTAACTCAATTACATGATAAATCGCATCCAACCCATCACCGTCCAACAAGCCTACAATGGAATTACTCACGCACGGTGGTGAGCATCACGAAATTGGTGATGGAGGAAGGATGGTGATGATGATGGCGACGAATCCCTCTCTCCGGAGCCCCGAAAGGACTCCAGATCAGCCCTCCCGATGAAGAACAGGAGGTGGCGGCGGCTCCGTATCGTAAAACGTGATGAATCCCTCTCTTTGATTTTTCTCTCCCTGAATAGGGTTATATAAAGTTGGAGTTGAGGTCGGAGGAGGTCCAGGGGGCCCACAAGCCCTCTAGGCGCGCCCCAGGGGGGGTGCCTCCAGGCTTGTGGCTTCTGGGTAGACCCCCTCTCGTTAATTCTTGCGCCAGTATTATTTATAGATTCCAAAAACATTAACAGTAAATTTTCAGGTTAATCCGAGAACTTTTATTTTTGAACAAAAATAGCACCATGGCAATTCTGCTAAAGACAATGACAGTCCGGGTTAGTTCCATTCAAATCGTGCAAATTAGAGTCCAAAACAAGGGCAAAATAGTTACTCCCCCAAGCTTAACCCATTGCTTGCCCTCAAGAAATCCAGTTGATAAACTAAAAGTGACAAAGAAAAACTTTTACAAACTATGTTTGATCTTGTTGTTGCAAATATGTCTAGCCAATATTTAGGTTTTCAACATAGATTATGAACTAACCATATTCACAATAACATTTAGGTTTGACATTTACTCATATCCATGGCATAATCAATTAGTGAGCAACAATAATAAATCTCGGATGACAACACATTTTCAAAACAATCATGATATGATATGACAAAATGGTATCTCGCTAGCCCTTTCTGAGACCGCGAAACATAAATGCAGAGCACCCCTGATGATCAAGGACTGACTAGACATTATAATTCATGGCAAAAGAGATCCAGTCACACTCATACTCAACATCTATCAATAACAAAGCATACAAATGACAGTGGTGCTCTCTAGCTCATGCTTTTTATAAGAGGATGATGACTCAGATAAGCCTTGCGCAGATGGAAGCAGGGATTTGCAGAGGTGCCAGAGCTCAGAGCTTTTAAAACATAGATGAATACAATTTTGAGCGCTATGCCTTCATTGTCAACATAACAACCAAGAGATCTCACTATCTTGCATGCTAGATACATTATAGGCGGTTCGCAAACAGAATGGTAAAGTTTTTACTCCCCCTCCACAAACAATCACATTCCATGGCTAGCCGCATCCACGGGTACCGTCCATACCAACAACAGTTCGGGGGGAGTTTTGTTCAATGATTATATTTTGATTTGATTTCGAGCACGGAACTGGGCATCCCGATTACCAGCCACTTTCTCGTTAATGACAAGTGAATAAACGCTCATCGTGAGAATAACCCACCTAGCATGGAGGATACTAACAGCCGCCAGTCACTACATGAGCGATTCAGGCATACAAAACAAATTATTATTTGAAGGTTTAGAGTTTGGTGCATGCAAATTTACTTGGAACGGC